>NC_058411.1:61819942-61862292 GCF_002201575.2 Neomonachus schauinslandi | reverse complement strand
ACCCCCCCACGTCCCCCCCCCCCCACCAGCGAAGGTGGGGGCTGGGTGTGGTGCCCCCCCATCGCCCCCCCCCCCCCCCCCCCCCCCGCCGCCAATCTCCAGTGTGCGGTCTTTCTGGGATGTTGAACACAAAGAGGTTTGGTCACAGGTACAGATCCATTCTCTACGTAACGAGAGACGTTTTGAGAGGCGTGTCATTACCAGAAAGTACTCTCATGAAGGATGAAATTTAGGATTAATTAAGGCAGCCTTCTAGAATATTAGCTGTAGAGTTTAGAGGGCAGGTTAAGAGACATTTAAGAGAATGACCTTTGCTAATCAGTGCTCAACACATAACATCTAGGCCTCCCAAGGAATAGAAACCAAGATAGCAGAGACAGACAGTTATGGAAGTTTAGGGCTTTGAGGATGGGTCCAGGCTGCGTGTTTAAAGATTCTACAGACACAATGCTAAGGAAGGGTCTCAGCGGCCATGTAGGGAGGCCCACTCACTTTCTCCCATGAAGAAATGGATGTAGAGAAAGGAGGTCCTTGCACTCAGACCCACGGCAACATGTTGCTTGAGTGTACCAGGTAAACTGAGGAATCTTGGCTTCAGTCAGTGTGGTTTCTCACACATATTTGGGTCTCAAGTGCCCAGCTTAAGAGAATGCTCTTCGTTCTTGCGTTACTTTCCGAGTCCCACATACCTACTGTAGCCTCCTGGGAGGTGATCATTTTTAGGTTTGATCTTTCAGGAGTTTTATGTCTGAATTTGGGGAATATTGGGGTTTTCATTTTCTTCAAAAATATTTATGACCTATGTATTTGCTTTAAAATTATGTAATTATCAGGGGCACCTGGGTGGCTCAGTCAGTTATGCATCTGCCTTCTGCTCAGGTCATAGTCCCAGGGTCCTGGGATCGAGCCCCGCGTCCAGCTCTCTGCTCAATGGGGAGTCTGCTTTTCTCTCTCCCTCTGCCCCTCCCCGCCTCATACTCTGTCTCTTTCTCTCTCTCTCGCTTGTTCTCTCTCTCACTCTCAAATAAATAAAATCTTTAAAAAAATTTAAAAATAAAATTATTTAATTATAAGAATATAATCATTAATACTTGTGTGCTTCCCCCTTAAGGAAATGGTTGCTGCAAAAACATATCAGCTCTTGAGACCACAAACTTGCCCTTCCACAAAGGCCAGCCCACCTATCTACACGGATAACTGGAGTTCTGCCTCCTCAGGAACCGAGCAAGAGAGGGGTAGCTGACTCCTATGTATAAGAGCTATTTTTTTCTAAAGGTTCTCCTTTGTTATCAAAAATACAGTCATTTCTTCTTCTGTAGACCTTCCAATTGGGTGGCGGGCATAAAATAAAGCTGGCTAAACATTTTCTCAGGCTGGCAAAGAGCTCTCTGGAACTGCTGTCTTCATGCAAAGCACTCGGTCTGTGGTACACAGCTGTCTTTGGACATTTGTTGCAATTTCGAGTGTCTATGTATAAACTCTGCCAGCAGATTCGAGAGAAACAAAGGCTAAGGAGACTAACTTAGAACAAGACTAGTTGTTCAACTCCAGAAATTTAAGTAAAATGCACGTTCAACAAAATTGTTAAGCAAAGATCATAAATAGAAAACATTTCATTTATATCTTTCCCAGTAAGAGTTCATGGGTTCTAAAGAAACTATATAGTAAGGTATGGTATTGGGGCAGGGATGGGGCAGGGGTAGGTAGGAGTTAGGGAACCAGTTTCTATTCCTTATTAGTCATGGAACTAGTTCTGAGTCTTTTTTTTTTTTTATGCTGTTGGAAAAAAAAAATTGCAGTCTGTTACATTGAGAACTGCCTCTCCACCTTCAAGGTAGTGTCACTAAGCCATGAGGGTCCTCTCGGGTCCATGAGGGCTGATACCCCCTCCTCCATGTCAAGTGATAGAGGAATAAAGAAGTTGCCCTCTACAGAGGTACAATGGTCCTCTGTCCTTCTCTAGGAGACTTTAATAAAGTAACTGAATCAAACAAAATTTGATCAGATGTGTATGGTTCAGCCTTCTTGCTTTGCCCCTTAACAATTTATCGAGGTGTTTCTACCCATGGTCCTGTTTTATTAAATGATATTTGAAGTGTTCCACTCTCTGAGAAAATGTGGTTTATGTCTTTGGCATACATTTACATAATCTTGTTAAGGAAATCTCTCCAGCTTCAACTATCCCAATAAAAAATCTTATCTCTGGTAGAAGAAAGACTGTTTTCTCCAAAGGGAGCAAGAAACAAATATGGAGTCCAGACACATTTTGAGAAACTAAGGCTGTAATTATTGTTATATTTTTATGTTATGTATTTGAAGTTTGTTAAAAGAGATGGATGAGAAGTAATTGTTATGTGTGGAGGATACAGTCACATAAGAAAAGAATGCTGTAGCTAATGTTTTTTAAATGTGGGTTTTAAAAATAATTTTTTATATGTTGCCTTGGAAAATATTTCTACATTAAAAAAAAAAAATCATTGAGGGTGATAAATTACCAGCAATCTCTCAGCTCCCCACCAGAGCCATCAAATTAAGGGTTAACCTCTCAGGATTGCCCTGAATTAATCAGGAGCTAAGCCAGGGGCAGGCTAGGCGAGGGGGAGGGGATCGGCAGAGCTCGACCCCCCCCACCCCCCACCCCGGCCCCAAGAGGCTTTGCAGCCCACTGTGGCGTGGCCACGGAGAGAACGCAGACCTTTACACAAATAAAGGAGCCTTGACACGGCTCCCAAGGCTGCTCCCTCGGGCAGCCCTGCGCACAGAAAGCACATCCTGATCCCGCAAGAGCCTACGGTTCCTGCTTATCATGCACCAGTCCTCCATTTTCAAAGGACCAAGATGAGGGGTTGTGTTCTATAGAGTAGGGTCTTTTATTCAGTCCAGATTTAACCATAAATATATGTTCGTCTTTCTTCACTCACTTAGGAGGCAGTCTGTGATCAGCCTCTAGGTCATCTTCATTAAGATCTCTGGATTGGTTCCGCTCTTTAGATAAAGAGGACGCTGCAGGTGGATGACCCAGTGCGTGGTGAATGCAGACTCCCAGGCCCCTCCCCAGATTTAAAGAATCCACCATTTTGGGGGGAGAGGGGCCTTGGAATCCACCTTATCAATAAGCTCTTCAGGTAATTCTTGTGCACAAAATGAAGAACCACCAACCCTAGAGTTTTGTTTATTTGTTTTTAACATGAATTCCTGATACCAGCATTAGGTGTTTTGGGCTTTCTAATTTAAAGGACAAAGTATGTTTTTCCTCTTGTACCAGACCCATTTAATTGTTTGTGTTACTTGTGTGAGTTGACTTTATAACTGGAGGAATGATCATGCGTAGGCTTATATATGAGTTTTCCTTCAGGACCTTAGAATCTCCATGAGAGTAGAGAAATTAGCCCCAGCTTCCTCCCTTCCTCTGCTCTCCGTGGTCAGAAATGCCCTTGACCTTTTCAGACTGTCCACTTCCTGAACCCACCTTCACGGAGTCTTTTTAGGAGTCCAAGCAAGCATCTGACCAGCTGTGCTCCAGTTATATCCCTCCTCCCACTCACCTCACTGCCATTCAAACCAAATGGAGTCCCTGAGAATTAACGCTTGCTAACCGTAGCCCTTTTATCCAAGGACTGGCTCCTGCCAGGGTTCCTCTTTCTTAACTTTGTCCAGGATGCTTCCCAGGTACCCAGCCTCCCCTCCTCCCTTCTCTGCCGCCAGAGCCACCCTTAAGTTGAGCCCATCTGAGATCCTCCCTAAGTTGTTGCTAGTCCTCTAGCCTAGCGTGCTGAATCCTGCACCCAGTATTGAAGATCCCTGATCTTAGAGGAGTTCTTGGGGACAAACTCCCAGAAAGCCTCCCACCACTGTGTGGTTCCTGAGCTGATGATGGCCATCTAGTTGATGAGGACATTCCAAGACCACCTCTCTTGTTGCATCCCGCTTGGGGCCCTGAAAAAGGTCTGCATTTTCACCCCCTCCCTGCCACCACCTCATTTTCCCCTGAATTTCACCTCCCCGCAAATCTCACCTCTGCCTTGAGGAGTTACACCTTTTCCCTCGTCTGCCTTTTCTTATCCTCAGTTGCTCAAGTCCCACTGTGAATTATGACAAAGCCTACTAGAGTAGAATCAGTTTCTAGAAATATAATCTGAGATCCTGGAAAAGGAAGGGAAATGGCCTTCTGCTGTTCTTCTGCCCTCACAGAGTCCAACAGCACCTCCTTCAGCACCTCCTATGAGTGCTCTTCTCTTCTCTGTAGAGCTCACCTCTCTGGACAAGTACTTGGTCTCAGCTAAGCTTTTTTCTTGCTGTCTTGTTTTTTGTTTTGTTTTGTTTTTCTGAGGGCCTTGTGCAAAGACCGAGGTGGCAGGAATCAGACAGGACAGAGAGACCTATTCAAGCCGATTCTCCAGCCCGTGAATATGGTCTAAATCCAGGAAACCCAATCCCTAAAAACCTGCAGGAAGTCATTTATATGAGGTTGATATCCTCACGCTGGTTTAGATTAAGTTGTTATGCTGTAGGCTAGATGTTTAGGTTCAGAAGACCTGGCTAAGCCTTTACTTTTCAGCAGGTTGGGGGCCACCTCAAAGCCCCCATCACTTAAAAATAATTAGCCGATTTTCCCACCTGAGCTAGTGATTTGATGATCTGTATGCTAAACCAGACTTCTACAGGGGAATAAAAGAGAAAAGACCAGAGTGCCAGAAGGAAGCTTAATTTTTAAGGTAAATTTGGATTCCCTTAAAGGACAAGTGAAAAATCTCTGAAGATGCTCTAAACCCAGGGAATCCATAGTTTTCTCATGCCTGCAGCTTTTTTTGTTCCTATTTGCCTAGCCCTGTTCTCTACTCTACATTATATGTGGAAAATAATGCACATAATACTTAGCATTTCCTTTTGATAAAGTAAACGTTTCATATTACTAGTACTGAAATTTATTCCCAAAAGAATGGAGAATAGCTTCCAGATGTATTTTTCTGTCACAGACTTTCTTTCCTTAAGTATTGACAGAGGGGAGGTTTTATCAAGGTCTTTGTGATGGGCTTGTTTATAATGAGAAGATATTAGTGGAGCACATCTAAGTGTTTATCACTAACAGATGACTGAAAAGAGCATATGGCAGGAAGAGAAATATATATTTGTCTAAGAAACGTGGCTTGTTAACACTCCCACACTCATCCTAAACTCTGTGGACGTGTACTTACGGCATCATGCGCATCCGCTGGGTGTATCAGAAGAAAAAGTCAAGTCATGATTCCTTCAATATGGAACTGTCAGATAATGCTAATTTGGACATTTTTATCAAAGATGGTAGGATTGCAACTCAGAAACCCTGTGCATTCTGCTTCACTGTGGCTGGCATCTGGGCAGTGCTGTGTAAGGGGTTTGGAAAAATACAGGCTTTAGCATTTTTGTAGAGAGCTCTTTATGATAAAACAAGAACAATGAAAGGAAGTGTGAGGATTGAGCTCTTATATAAAATTGAGCTCAAGGGCAAAGAATCTCTTAGTTCAGAAATCTCTTTTGAAGAATGTCTGTAGATTAGATTTAGGAGCAGACTAAGATGAACCTTTAGAACACAGAGGCAGTTTTTACCTGGCATTGGCCAAAATCAAAACATTGTTTCAGCTCTGATATGACCCATAAAACCCTATTGATTAATTTTCATCACTCTATATTTTCTCCATTGGTAATTCCATTTACCTCCTTGGTTTTAACTATCACAGGGGGTAGGGGGGGACCACCTTCCAGAACTATTCCTTCAACTATCATCTCTTATGTGTCCAACCCCTTTTTCCAGCTCTCCCCAGGAGACCTTGTCCAGGACCTCTCCAAGCTGCTCAGATACAAAATATCTACCGGAAATCTGTTTTGTCCCTCTGTCAGCAGTTCTTCCATTCAGTCTATCGTCATCATCATCATCCCATGAAACAGGCACAAAATCATGGTGCTTCTCCCCAGGTCCCATTACTGCTAATTTCTATGGCTTCTGCCTGCCATTTTGGCCCATCTCTATCTCGTCTCCTGCTCGTACCAACTGAAGTGCTCCTGGAGCCCTGGGCGTTCCTGATGGATTCCCTTTTATTTGTTCTGGCCCTTTTCCTTATCTGGGAACCCCTTTCACCATTCTGTAATCCTATCTATGGCAACAATTTATTCTAATGCCAGTTTCACATAACCTTCCTGATCCATTCTCTCAAAAGTATTCCCTACCTATCCTGAACTCTCCAAGATTTTACTCTATATCTTTCTTATGGTGCACACTAGGAACTTAACTGAAATTATATTTGTGAGCATATACACTGTATATCAGGCATATATGTAGGCACTTTATATACATTTTAACTTAATCCTTTCAGTAGCCCTGTAAGACCCAGAAAGGCCCCTACCCCCAGAGATCCTCATTCTACTGGTCTTGGGTACAGCTTGGACATGGGGACTTTTTTTTTTTTAAAGTAGGCGCCACACCCAGCTTGAAGCCCAATGCAGGGCTTGAATTCATGACCCTGAGATCAAGACTTGAAATGAGATCAAGTCAGTCACTTGGGCGCCTGGGTGGCTCAGTTGGTTAAGCGACTGCCTTCGGCTCAGGTCATGATCCTGGAGTCCCTGGATCGAGTCCCGCATCGGGCTCCCTGCTTGGCGGGGAGTCTGCTTCTCCCTCTGACCCTCCCCCCTCTCATGTGCTCTCTCTCTCAGTCTCTCTCTCTCAAATAAATAATAAATAAAATCTTTAAAAAAAAAAAAAAGAGTCAGTCACTTAACTGAGCCCCCCATGTGCCCCCGGACATGGGGACTTTTAAGTACTCCTGGGGTAATTCCAATGTATAACATGGTTGAGAATTGCTGGTTTAACGCCAAACTCATTAGCCAGATATTCTCCAATAGTAGGTATCACCTTTGAAGCTTTAAAGAACAAACAAATGTTAAACCGCAGCCCAGTCCTCCCGAATTAGAATATCTAGGAGACAGAGTCTAGGAATCCACATGATGGTAAAGCTTCACAGGTTATTCTGTCACATAACCAGGATGGAGAACCATGGTCTTTGTCAGACACTGTATCATCTTCCCGTAGTCCTATATTACAAGTAATTATACATGTTTCCTCCCACCGTGTGATCTGTAAACTCTTTGAGGACAGGTGTACATTCGAGTCACTATGGTCTGCTCCCTCACACCTAGCAAGGTCCCTTGCACATAGTAGGTTTTAGAAACTAAAGCACCAATATTATGTCCTTTGATGAAGAAAACAAAGATACCATTTTAAGAAAACAAAGATACCTTTACACAGTACTTCTTCTATGCTGAGTTTTTAATCTCTACTATACTGACCTAGAAAGTTACTAAGTCATTTCGGTTCTCTGAGCATCATATTTGCATGTCTGTAGAGTGCCAGGGCTAGGACTTGAACTCAGCTCTTCTGACAATACTCTGGCCTCTACACCTAGGCCTTCAAAGCAACTACAAAGCGAAAAACTCAACTATCTATGTGTTTGCATACCTGCTGTCAGATGTGTTTCTAAAATTTGAACATAACCTGTCACATGGGTAAAAAAAAATCTGTTTGCATTATGAAATGGATTTGGAAAAATACAATAATTTCAACCCAAAAATTAAGCATGGAACTAAATAGATAGCCCCTTTCTTCTCATCAATCTCAACCTCCCTCACCTCCAGAGGTACCTACAAATAGACAAACATACCCTTTGACATTTCTTGACGGGTCAGTTACTGCATTAGGGTTTTTTTTCCCCTTCATCTTAGTTTGTACTACTTCTCAAAGACTTTTCAAATAACCTGAGCTTCTGGTTATAATTGAAATCTTTTTAAAGATTCATATACAGGGCGCCTGTGTGGTTCAGTCGTTAAGCGTCTGCCTTCGGCTCAGGTCATGATCTCAAGCCCCACATCAGGCTCCCTGCTCTGAGGGAAGCCTGCTTCTCCCTTTCCCACTCCCCCTGCTTGTGTTCCCTTTCTCGCTGTGTTTCTCTCTGTCAAATAAATAAATAAAATCTTTAAAAAAATAATAGGGCGCCTGGGTGGCTCAGTTGGTTAAGCGACTGCCTTCGGCTCAGGTCATGATCCTGGAGTCCCGGGATCGAGTCCCACATCGGGCTCCCTGCTTGGCGGGGAGTCTGCTTCTCCCTCTGACCCTCCCCCCTCTCATGTGCTCTCTCTCTCATTCTCTCTCTCTCAAATAAATAAATAATCTTAAAAAAAAATAAAAATAAAATAAAATAATAAAAAAAGATTCATATACAGTTTACTTAAGGTAGTAAATTGACATCTGGTGTAAACTTGTGGTATTTCGTTCAATATGAATATGAATATGCACATAAACATAACAAAGTTGAAATGAAACTCAAACAACATCTAGAAACCTGGATTCTAGGCTCTTTTTGCCATTTCTGAGCTAGGTGACTTTGGGAAAGGAATGAACTTTCCAGAAGTCTCTTTTCCACCTAAAAAAAATGAAAGGGAGAAGGACCTAAGATAGACCTCCCAAATTTTCTTCCAAATTTGAAAGTTTATGATCCCTTAAAATAAGAGGAATTTTGGTCAAGATTAAATTAGTCATCAATCCTGATCCACTACTCAGGTGATATTTTAAAGGGCAAACAGACTTATAATTAAATTTGGACACTTCTTCACAAGGTAGAAAGTGTTCACCCCCACTATCTCTTTTCATTTTCATAACATACCTGCAGAAACTCCTTATTATCCCCATTTCACAGAAAAGAAAATTGAGATGCAGACGGTTGAGTGACTTGCCCTGGGTAACAAAATCAGAAAATAACAAATCTAGACCCCTAGGGGACCCAACTTTTGACTACCTTCAGCACCTCGATGGCCACAGGCAATGCTGGAGAAGGGGGCCCAGGTAAATCTGACATGCAGACAGCTCCCCCCAGTAGCCTCTGCACCTTCCCAAAATGCTTTCTAGCCCAGAAGCCCATAAGTTGCTTTGGAATAGAATACCAAGTGAGGATTTATTTATCATATCATTTCTGAGTGCGTATTTTCTTGAGCATTTATAGATCTGTTTTTCCAAGAAGCTGAGCGTTCCTGATAAAACAAGACAGATAATGATAAATGAGCATCTATGTTAGCCTAGCTGGGAGGAGGCTGAGGGACTGTTAACACCCCTCCTGTGAAGTTAATCCCATTTCTTTTAGCCATTTCTTTATTAGTTAATGAGGTCTTACAAAAATGTGTGTCTGTGATGGTGTTTTAGCATCCTTGCCTCTAGGAACATTTTCAAATATTCATAAAGTCGCTCCTCTGACCAAAGCCTAAAGCAAAGGTGCATTAAGTATGAATTTTAGTCAACTTCAAATGTGGGTGGTCACAAAGCTGCTCCTGAGATATCCCCTCAATAATCCTCCTCATTGGTATCTCCAGATCTGCAGCGCTGGGTGCAAATGTGAAGGGGAACTTGGAAAAATGGTATTATTTAGGACACCAGGACTCCGAAGGGCAGCCCCGTAAACTTTGATCCTGCCTCTTGACTGACGGCAGTGTGGCTTGCTTTTGGAAAACTGAATAACTTAAGGGAAACAAAAACAAAATGAAAAAGGAATTACCAGTCAAGCCCCTGGGAAGGAGAGCAGAGGCTCCTTGTTATTGCTCCTGGGAGGCCAGAGACCCACTTCGCACTTGAGTTCCTTATGGCAAAGAGGGAACCATCAAAAGATGGCTTGATGCTCAATGGTGCATTTTTGGAGAGGCAAACCAAAGGCAGAAACTTGGTTAACTACTAAACCAAGCTCCCTGGTATGGTGAATCACAGTGATTACATCTACAACCTAGTTTTGGAGGGTCCTCCACCCCATAGCATGATCCTAGGAACACAGCTAGAGTACACACACACAGAGAAGCACGCACATGCGTGCATTTCTGACACCCTCCTCCCCTGACTCATCCACACACACGACTTCCATCATCTCAAAGCACACAATCCTTGATGCTTTTCCACCCTTTTATGATTTTGTTTCCTCAAAACATCCCTTCAGGAAGTTGACATTATGGCTGGCCTTCTATGTGTAGTTTACAAGCAAAGGGACTTTTTCAAAGGGCATCTGTAAAAATACCATTTCAAATGTGTGAAGAAGATGAAGCACTTCTGTTTGGTTCTGGATGGCTTGGACTATCTATGGTATACTTTGCCTAAGAAATGGAAAATAACAGCCCAGCATTCTCCCGCCTGTTTCTGCACAGGTAACCAGAATAAGCCACCAAAATGGTGCAGGTTTCCTGATCCTACTTTAGAATGAGCTCAAGGAACAAATGATAGACCAAAGTCTTCTAACCTTCAACCCCATAGGGCAGTGCAATAAATCACTGGTAGCATGGTAGCTCAGTGCTTTCTGACACAGAATATCTATGCTCAGAAGGGCCCATCCATGTCATTGCCACTAAGACTTGTATTCAGTGGAGTCTCTTGGCCTTTTTACATGATCAACACCCACCCACCCACCCACTGAAGGAAAGCTCTGGGCCATAATTCTGAAATGAGATGGCCATGTAATCCATTCAGTACAGATATGGTGACAGACAGACATCATCCCTTAACAAGGGCAGATAATGCAAACATTTCCTTTTCCAGCTCATTGCTCAACTTCTTGGTCATTTTAACCGGTTATACACTTACAATGTTAAGAATAAAAGAAAAGAAAAGAAAAAAAGGGAGAAAAACAGGGAAGGGAAAGAAAAAGTCCTGAAAATAGCAATTGCACAGTAATAATGCTGCTTCGAGTAAAGCTCAGCCTATAATATTATTTCTCTTTTGTCCCTGCCGTGGGGACATTGAGGGCACTTTGACAGCCATTATGATTACAGAAGATACAAGCTAATGTTGGTTGTTCCAGATGTAATTTTACAATTTCTCAAAAGAAATACTGTTACGTCCCAGATGCAAATTTGACTGTGTCCTGTCCTTAATGTTCTATTACAGGTGATTCACATAACAGGCCGGCTACGACTGAGGGTGTCCCTATCCCACGGGAGGACCGTTCCCAGCCAAATCATGGGTCTTGTGGTTGTGGCTCATGCCTTGCCTCCCCCTACGATCAACGAAGTCAGAATTGATTGCCATATGTTCGTCACTCGAGTAAATATGGACCTCAATATCATTTACTGTGAAAATAGGTACTTTGTTTTTGTTCTCATTTCCTCTGTTGTCTGTTACACATTGATGAAAGTTGGTGTTTGCAGCAGTCTGAAGGATTTTACTCTCCCAGTGAGGCTCATTATAAATCCTGATCTTATTTTTAATGGCTGCTTGGACTGACACCAAACATGCTTTTTATTTAAAATTTACATTGCTGCCCTGATTTACATTAGGGACAAAAATGGAAAGGATTGGGATACCCAGACATCCATATACTATAATTAAGACCTGTTTTGGCCGAGAAACCAAGGAGAGAGCAGGGCTGAGACGCTCTTGGCAAAATTACGCCATAGAAGGTATCTCCTGATGCCTCAGTCAAGCCCACTTCCTGACTACTATACGGGCCCAGCCTCACAATGGCCAGTGTTCATATAGGCATTCGGCACATTGCCTTAGCTGCTTGCCGGGCTGCTAGAACACATTACTATAGACCGGATGGCTTAAACAACAGACATTTATTTCTACATTCCTGGAGACTGGGAAGCCCAAGATGAAGGTACAAGCTAATTAGGTTCCTAGCAAGAGCCCACTTCCTGGTTGCAGATAGCGGTCTTCTTGCTGGGTCTTCACATAGGGGAGACCAAGAGCGCTGGTCCCTTCCTCCTCTCATGAGGACACTAATCCCATCATGGGCACTCCATCCCCATGAGCTCATCTACACCTAATTACCTCCCAAAGGCCCCACCCCCTAATACTATCACATCGGGTGTAAACGCTTCACTTATGAGTTTGGTGGTGGGAGGGACACGTTCAGTCCACAACACATGTAGGAAAAAAAAAAAAAAGAATTTGAGGCCCCCAGAGGGAAAAGGATGAAAAATCTGCAAAACTATTAAATAAAACTTTGTAATCCTGAGGATTCTGCTTTTATAAATTAAAAAAAAAAAAAGACTCTTCATATAAATGACTTGACAGTCCTTCCTTAACACTGAGCTTTGATAAAAGGACTTTTTAACCTCTGGTTTAAAAGTTCACTTTTTCCATTAAGCACAAAGCAAGGGACAAGGAAATGGGACAGTGCCCCCTCAGACCTTTCACCCACAAGTCACCAGCCCATCATCAGACCAATTTGAAGAAGAGAGAATCACGGGGCACGGGGAGAAGAGGGATGGGGGACTGTGCACGGGGGCACAGGGAGAAGAGGGATGGGGGAATGACACGGGAAGGAAGCTTCCATGGTATCATCCATGTTCTGGTGCCACAGGCAGAATCACTGAGGCCGTTTTGAGAGGGTGCTTTTGTGGCACAGATTATGGTCAGGCATGAAGGCAGCGTATGTTCACCGAGCCCTGGTAGTGCCTGCAGAGGCCAAATGGAAGAGCAGAATGGTCAAGCGGCTCGGGTAATCAACTTTTCCGGGGCCTAGCCAAGAAGAAGACAGCCATCATCTGCGTTCAGTCCACTGGGAAGCACTGAGGATGTTGAGACCAAGTTAGAAATGCCTACCGTTTCCGGGCTGGAGTGGATTCAGAGGAAAGAATTCACCAGGAGAAAAAGACACCCACCTGAGCTGTTAGTGTTCCGTGGGTAGAAGATACCCTGAACCCATCACTCTTATTTAATAAGTAACTCTGAATCTATTTTTTCAAGTTTTGTTGGCATTTCTTAAATTTTTTTAGAAAATAGACTGTATACTTGGGTGTGTGTAAAGTATTCTGGAGTGGCAAAAGAATATCAGGAAAGACAACCAAAATGATTAGCTAGGGTTAGCAAGTAATAAGATAGCATTTGTTGAACACTTACTACACACTCGGCAATGTGCAGAGCTCATTATTTACATCATCTCCTTTAAGCTTCAAGACAGTTCTGTGAGATGGGTGTTGCCACTGCCCCCCTACACCCTCAGGCAACTTCAGTTTGGAGAGAGGGAGCGTAAGTGGTATGCCCAAGGTCACAATTTTGAACTCGAAATGTGCCAGATTTTAAAAAATCAGGCATTTAGCTACACGTGGGCCTTCCTGCATTCCTTGCCGCTTTTTTCCTAGAGAAGTCAGACTAAGTGGTAAGGAAGCAGTCAGACTAACCCCTGAAGGGGACCTCTCGTATCTATGCATCCATTAAAGAACACAATTCTAGCCCACAAAGCTGTTTATTCTGATGAAAAACACAGAATGCTGGAGATGGAGCTCCAACCCAGGGAGGCAGCTAGAAAGTCTGATGACCTATGGCTCTACCTCTTTGAAAACATATGTAGGGCTCCCTTGATTTAGATTTACTACCATCACTCTCTCCGGAAAAACAGAGCCTCATCTGATTTACCTACGCCCGGTGACTGTCCCATCCCAAAACCCTCACTTAATTTTCATTCCTGTGATCACAGATGATTAATTCTGCTTCATGGACCTGAGTGCCTTATGGTGCCACTCCAATAATTGAGATCATTTTCTGTGACCCACTTTAAGCTTTTTCTCTTCCCTTAAAAAAAAAAAAAAAAAAAAAAAAACAAGAAATTGTTTTCCACAGCCCCTTATTAGCCAATACAATACAGCATTATTTCCCAGCTGAAGATGATAGAAGTTATTCTAAAAGGACCTGTGTTAAAAGTAACTGCTTATTTGATCTGAGGAAAAAGCCTACCTTGTGTGCCAGGTACTGTGCTACGTTCATTTCATTTCATTCATTAATCCCCTCACCAACCTCTTAAGTTGTTTTTACAGATAAAGGAACTGAGGCTCAGAGTACAAGGTGCCATCAGGATTCTGATCCTGATATAGGTCATCAGACTGGTCTGGGGCTTTCTACACATATGTTAAGAGGTCTCTGGACACTGAGGTGGTCACATTTTGCCACGGTAACAGGCTCCGATACATAGGAATGCTTCAGATGTTTTGAAGGATTTCGTTCCAATAAAGCATAAACTAAAGAACATCTTCCCTAAAGTATGTTTGGCTTTTTCCCAGAGTCTATTATTTAATTAGGGAATTGCTAACTAGAAACGTAAGCCCTCTCCTGGACTCTGCAGACCATTCTTCTCCTCCGCATTCCGTAGGATGGCCACGGACAAAGCCGATATCATCTGGGGAGCTGGTAAATTTCAGAAACACCAATGAGGGCCTTTTAATGACATCCTGGTCTACTCATTTGCATAAAGGGGGTGGAAACTGTGCTTGGAAAGCAGCTAATAGTTTTAGGAAAACACCAACTAATCTGCTTTGTACCAGAAAACCATGGGGTTATAAAACTCTTTATATTGCCCCATTTTTGTCTCGACTTACCAAGAATTCTAGTTTGGCCAAAAATGTCATTTAATATTTAATATTAGACATTGAGAAATTCACTCCCTGGGTAATATAATTTAATTATATTCCACATTATTCTGGTTTGGTTTGGTTTGGTTTATTTCCCTGCCTTGGGGGTCAGATTGAACTCTCCAACCGTGGTCTCATAGGTTTCCGAAACATGTCATTTCTAAAGACTCACTTCCTATTTGGAGATATAAGCCCTAAAAGATAAAAAGCACGGGGACGGTAAAGAGAATAAATTAAACATAAGATATATCCTATTTTGGACCGCCCAAAACCAATCTGTACCTGGACAGGGAGGAGGATAATGAGCGTGTTGACGTCTTTGTGTAAAGCGGGCAGATTCCCCCAACGTGTTTTCCAATTTCTGTTCTATTTTTCTGTGCTCCTGCCCGAGGACATTGACGTCTGGACAATCAATGACACAGGCTTACACATACACGTACTGTCGAGCACAAGCCTGCAAGAGCTGCTGAAATGGTTTAAAAGTTTCTGTGCGGAATCCACCACAAAGTACCAGTTAAAAGGGCCAGGAGTGAAAGCCGAGCTCCCAAATGACTAAGACTGAAAAAGATAATACCCCCAGGCATCTGTATGTCTCAGCATTTAAATTATATCCCTTGAATGCCAATTTGGACATTGTGCCAAGAAGCAGTTGAAGCCCTTTTTCATGGAAATACCCAATAGAAGACCAATCTGTTTAAATGAAAGGTGTCTCTAATCATTTGGTATCAACATAACATGTTTTTATTTTATTATGTAACCTTGCATTATCTTGGCCTCTAATGAGGATCTTGCATTGTTACTGATTCTCCATAATTTCATGGAATTATGTTGTCCAAATGTGTATTCTGATGCCAAAAAAAAGAAAAGAAAAACCTGTCTCATTATTTACACACGGTTGCTGGATCTAGCACATTTCCTAATTTTGAGAAAGTCCGGTATCAGTTAAAGAAATGATCTTCTCTATCCGTAAAGGGCTGTCCTTCAAAGCGCCACCTCCTGACGGGTACCCCCAGGATAATGAAAACTGTAAGGAGACTTGTTTCCCAGTCATTTAACAGTTTCTCTACTCCCCCCTTCCCCTTCTGAATTCCAGCCTGTGTTCTTCTCTCTGCAGGATCAGCGATTATATGGATCTGACCCCTGTAGACATTGTAGGGAAGAGATGCTACCACTTCATCCACGCTGAAGATGTCGAGGGCATCAGGCACAGTCACTTGGACCGTAAGTACTTCCCGTGTGTGGGAACAGCCAGGCTGGGGTCACCTCTCTCTGATGCTTGTTTGGTTTCAGTGCTGATTTTTCCCTTCCTGTCTCGTGCATACATTTGAGATGACTGTCAGCGTGCCGGGAGAAAAAGAGACGGAAATCACTTCAACTCATGTTGGAATTAGATCGCAAGTTGGAACTCAGGCCCAGAAAAACTGCTGGATCTTTAGGCCCTCGGCCGGGATTCTGTGGTCTCTTGTGCTCTCTCTCCCATGAAGTGATGAGGGAACCTCTGCCTTAAGTGCTTTCTTGACCCTTTCATTTTCTAGAGAGCGAGCTCCACTCTGAAATTTGTGGTCTCTGTGTCAAGATATATGTGGGAGAAGACAAGTCCAAATAGACCAGAGCCTATAGCCATTCCTACTTGACTGACCGCACAACTGGGGCCAGGGGGAAGCCAGGGCACAGGGCCAGAGCACATCCGCTCTCAAAGGCAGCGTCTCTTCACTGTATTTCTGGAAAGGGGGTTATTCCGAGGAAGAGATACCACCATCTCCTGACTCCCAGGAGGGAGAGAGACTCATCTCAGCTCTTTGAGTCTGATTCCCAGCTCCTGACTCACAAGCTGACCTCCGAGGTGCCTTTTTTGGCAGGAGGCACTGGTGTGCGGAACCCTCTTAGGAAGAGGCTGCCCCTTTTCCATCCAGAGGTCCTTTTGATGACCGATCAGTAGACTCTTCTTCCTAAAAGATGAGGGCCCGACGTGCTCATCTTCCTAGAAGGTTCTAAACCCGGTTCTGAACCCTGGTTCATGCGAGGCGCCACAAATGAGAGACTACAGCTTGACGGTCAAGCTTTCCTGTAGCACCACTAGCCAGGTGCCCTCTGTATTTACTTCCTCTCCCCTTTCTTGCCAGGCCCGAGGAGAGCCCTCTCAGGTCTTTCCTGCTCTTTGCAGGTGTTAGCTCGTTTTAAACTCACATCTTCAAAAGCATAATGCCAAGACAGTCAGCCAGGCAGAGTCTCAAGGTGTAAGCATCTTGTACTGTTTTTTAACCCTGCATTAGCACCACTGACATGGGACCAAGGCCAGTGTCAAATTTTGTGTATATCATGTCTCTGGGAAAAGGCTGCCTGCGAGGCTGCTCTCCAGCAAACTCTACTCCCAACGCTGAGTGCATGCCTCAGTATTGCACACCAGGGACTTAGGGACCACACTTGTTGCTAAGAATGAATGGGTGTTGTGCATTGCAGAAGCAGATGGCTCTTCAATTAATTGGGGGGGAAAATGATGCTGTTTCCTGAAAAGAAACATCAGGTTCTTTGTAGCTGGGGATTTAGAGAAGATGGAGGGAAAATAGGGATCTTTGGAGGAAGCTCTGAATATATTTTTGGACCAATATATGCCAGAGATCCAGGCTTTAAAAATGAATATATTATCTTTAGGACACTGTCACAGACCATGTGTGTAGGGAGAGAAGGGTGCTTTTTCATTTTGGAATCTTAATTGAGGTCTAACTTCAGAAACCCGGTGCTGACAAAAAAGAACTATGTCATCCTCAGTTATTACTTGGAAAACGTCATGCTATCTCTCTGGGATTTGATTTACAGCTTGAAGAAACACAATTCCTCAGGAACAGTGAGCTAGGGCAGTTCATTTCTTCCCATGAAGCAAAGGTCTCCAACAAATATGTTTGACGCCATTCTTTCCGATCTACTTTTATCTCATTTTCAGTAACCAGAATAATTTGAGAGTGCTGAAAATAAACAACTCTGCCATTCACTATTGTGCTAGTTGCCTAATTTTTCTGGTATTGTGCCAACTAATAAACAGAGAAGGTATGCTTTTAAATTCTGTGATTTTTTTTCATTACTTGATCTTGACATACTGGCTATTGCTTTATGATTTAGCCTCCTAACAATGATTGAGTTCACTCTTTCAACTCATACACACGACTTCTAATTTTAAGTTCTTTTAATAACCTCAAACACATGAAAAACAAATAAAATGAGCTGATAATTCTGCACAGTAAAATACACTTCACATATTTAGCTATCATGCTGTGGAATAACTCCACAATGTCAAGTAGCACACAATTAGTAAAACTGTAGGGGGAGGAAAAGGAGTGTTTTGATCCTGAAGAATTTTGATCCTAATCAGATTGAAATTTCAACGTTCTTGTAGTGCTTAATATCTTCAATCACACACACACACAAAAATCAAGCCAATGCCAATGTCAGGTTTTGCATTCTGTGACTGAAATAAAATGCTAAAATATACGAATGCATCTCGCTTTGTACAATAAACATTAGCATCATTATAAAGTAAGATTGAGTCTAAAATTGTGTGATGGAATGTCTGATGTTTACCTAATTCTCAAACCAAAGCCAGCCCAGTAACAAAATGACAGAGCATGTAATAAGTCTTGGTTGTGTAAACACTGGAAGAAAAGGCAAAAAGCCAGCACAGCATCTTGCTTGTCCAAAGCCCTAGGCTCTGACTAAAGGATGCCTCGACTGTACCTTCTCGGCAGGAGAAGGTCATGGTGACATAGAATCAGCTCAAGACTAAGATAGAATTCTAAAACAAAGGGACGGTTAAAAAATGAACCACATTAACTATTTAGCTCTTCTTCCTAGAGCTATTGGCACAATTCCTGTTTCTGTGCATGAAAGACAGGTTTTAGCCATCTGATAATATTTCTGATATTTTGATATATCTGTCTTATGCTCCAGTTTACAGATAAAACTTAAAAAAAAAAAAAGACTCCATAGTCTTTGATAACTCAAAATGCTATCTTTATCACTTATATCTTTTTCCTAGCATAGGCATCTGTAAATCCATAGATGAACTTGTCTCTAGAATAAGAAAAGTAAAAGGGAATCTCAGCTGCATCAGGAACTGACAACTTTCAGCAGTTGAACCAAGAACTTTGGACCATTCACTCTCCCACTAAGTTGACATGAGACGCCTGATAGTTCACTGGCTTTCAACATAAAGAATCACTAAGAATCGCATTATCTATACCAACATGGTGGGTGAGTGAAATTATACTGGGATTCTAAAACCAAGGGGGTTGCAGGACCTCTTCTTTCACACTGTGACCAAAGACCTCTGTGATTTTTCTTTTCCTTACGTCACCGCCCTGGAGTCATTGAACCCAATTTCACTGATTCTCCAGGCCGAATTCACCCAATCAACATTTCGAGGTTTGAATTTTCAACTACTCATATAAGCAATTATTTGAGCATCTTGGCCTACCAGGCTTCAGTTCTCCATTGCTCGGGAGGTACTGACCTCCAGATGACCAGTCAGGTCTCCCTCGAGTCTGATGCCCCAATTAGCTCAAGCATTCGACAGCCACACAACCGTCTACTACTCTACCTCTGCTGGTAGCCCAAATATAGAAGGGCAGACCACGAATGCTAAACCAAACGGAGGAACATGTTTTGCATTTCTCGTTTGTCCCTTTTAATCCAGTCTTTTGTCTATAGAAGTTGCTGAATTTGTCTGGAGATATCCCCGGGGTCCTTCCCAGGTCAAATGAGCAACTCTCTAAAACCTAGACAGAGTGGCCAAGGGAGATTTCCCTTCCCTCTATAATGTTGTGATCCACGAGCAAGGCTCGAGGCTCTGCCGCTGTGGGACTTTCAAGAAAAAGGAGCCCGAAAAGCTAAAAGTGGTAGCAGTTTTCCCTTCCTAGGACCATACCCAGGATGAGGAAATTCTGCAAGACTTATTTCACAAAGACAGAAGGCCTTGCAGCTTGTCTGTGAGATCTTGTAGAATTAAAAAACGTGGCCTACCCAATATATTTAGGGGATGTTAAAAAAAAAAATACATTAGCCTCAGCCTTTATTTCTTAATTACAAAATTTTATCCTTAACAAAAGTCATGCACAGCTACCTGGCAGAATGCATTGCATGCTGTTTTGCATCAATAACCCCTCCGCTTCCCTCCTGAAGGCGTCTCATCGCCAAATGCAAGCCGACTGCTTAATGTAGGACTAATTAGTATATCCCCCTTCCAGTCTGCAGGCCCTCCATTGTAATTCCTTCCCAGCTCATTTTTTTCCACAACCGAGCATCAATCAAAGTAAGTGCCCTGCCTGCCTCGGAAACACAAGATGTCCTCCATGCATTTGTCATCTGCCACGTAAACAAAGGGGGAATTTAATTGTTGATCTGGGTACGCAGCCACTGCGCACCGGAAAGGACGCTGCGGTGGGGGGAGAGAGGAAGGTGCAAAGTTTGGTGGGTGGGCCAAGTGCAAAGAGCACAGGGGACTTCTTTCTAGTCTCTGATCTTAGCCTTTTTCAGGGCTGGGACTTCGGGGATTTAGCCGCAACCCGATCATTGGCTGGACTTTTTCCCAAAGCAAATGAGTTTTTCATCTTCTTCTGTATGAATAGGAAAATGCCCCTGAAAGAAGGTACACATAACAGCTACCATGTCAGACTGTTTTCAGAAGCCAAGTCAGCCCACATCGTGTGCCTGTCCATTAACCAAAAAAGATTGTCAAGTCAGGGTTTTATGCAGAAGTGAATGACCGGTATTTTCGTCTTTTTTTTTTTTTTCCTTTTTGGGAGAGTACTGATTTTGGCTTTTCCAGGCTAAAGGCAGGCAAACAGAGAACAGAGACTAGCAAGGGCCTATCAGCTGAGTGTCCTTCCTCCACTGCATTACAGAAATGCCTACCCCCAGCTTAATGAATCCAGACCTGCAGTTAACAAGATCCCTAGCAGACTCCCATCCCCGTTAACGTTTGAGGACTGACTTATACTAGTATTTCGAAGGCATTCTTGTATATGAAGTAAAAGTAAATACAAACTGACTAGCAATCTTAGGGGGCTTCATATTCCCCTCCAGTTGGATGAATTTTGTGAATAGTAGTAAAATATAAGTAGCGAATTGACTCTGAGGGTATCTCAGGCAGTGTTCAAATGAAACGAGTATGTGATTACTTGATAAAGAGATGGACTTCTTTACAAAGGTGCGAAGTTTTGAGTGGAGTGGAGAAAGCTAATAAAGTCGAAATAGAAGTAACAGTCAACTCGTAAGCAAAAGGAGGTCTTTCATTTTTTTCCCCAGGTGAATATTTTTCCATGTACTTGTTGCATGTGTGAATACAAACAGTAACATTTCCCCTGTTCAAGTTCACCTAACATATGTGAGTACTTACTATATACAAAGCTTTGTGGTATTGCAGTAAGGTTTGAACAATAACTAAGATGTGGTCTCTACCTTCCAGGAGCTTACATACTAGCAGGGAAGATAGCATGAAAACAGCCAATTTTGAAAAGGTAGCATCAAATGAGGACTATTGAGATGAATAAAACACAGAAATCCCAGAGATTGGGCAGGGGGGCGCAGGGCAACAAGGGAGGACTGACAAGAAATTCCAGAGGCACCACATCTGCCCTGGACCTTGAAAGAGGATGGCAGGAAGCCACAGTGGCAGGAGATGGGCAGAAGTGCAGGGTCAGGGACATTCCAGGCTTAGAAGAGCGTAAAAGGACACAGAATACAGCAACACACCATCTTTCCTCTCTGCCCAGGAAGTAAGCTGGCACTTCAATGGGACGGATATATTCTAATACAATCCGAACGTGGATCCCTGGGCTTTTCCTTGTTCCTATTTCAGTTAGTAGCTGCTTTTATTATCATAATAAGGAATACCTGATATTTGAGAGAAACTAACCCCCATTGCTCTTATAAAACATGATCAGAAAAAAAAAATACTTCTAAGACATCCATTTTAACCTAAATCAACCAAAATAAAATCAGTTCCATCACTTCTTGTACTTTATACGAGATTAAGAACAAAATGCTGGTATATATTTTGTAACTATTTTCCTTAAAATGTTGATTTAATGACACCTTGCCTATCTCAAAAAAAAAAAAAAACCTCAAACTTTTCCTAGTTTAACGCAGATGAGGGGCATAGGGACTTAATTTGTGTATGTGTTTAGAATACAATGGTTTTCCCAAAAATTTAGCGTTAATTAAGGATCAGGTCATTTGAACCTCTTTATGAACTCCGCATCCCCTCTGGCTTCCTAGAATTTTTGGTGGAGCACATTGACTAGAATGCATCCAGTTCCAAGTGACAGAAAACCCAAGCAAAAAGGACTTAAACTTCCTCTGTAATTGTCTTCAGTTTCTCTTCATGATCAAAAGACAGCTGTAGCACTGCCCATCACCGGTCCCTCACAAGACAATGTCCAAAGTCAGGAAAGGGTCAGTCACTATTTTGTGTTCATTTTTGAAAGAAAATACTTGTCGCAGCCCTCCCAGATAGAGAGCTTCCCCCCCCCCCCATGTCTCATTGTCCAGCATTTCATCAAGTGCCCAAGCCTGAGCCACACACTGGATGCAGTGACCGTGACTGGCTTAAACAATCAAGGCTTGTCCGGGACTCGGGAAAGGTCCCTGATCCAGGAAGAAGTGCTAGAACAGCTGCTCCATCCCCACCATGACGACTGCAACTCACACTGTCACAGGATCTATAGGAAAGGGGTTCAGAGTCAATCCTAAGAGCTCACAAAGAGGACATTTTCTTCCTTTATCCTTCTTTTCCCTTCTTATTTTACCTACATGAGAAGATGAAGGTTAGCTAAACCTATTTGTGGTCATTGTTTCATAATATATGTAAATCGAACCACTGGTGCTGCGTGTTCAAACGCACACAGTGACGTATGTCAATTATTTCTAAATAAAACTGGAAAAAAAAAGGAATAGCTGCTCAGTGGACAACCAACAGTGACTGCTACCTGGGAGAATCTGACCCGTTTTTACAACAAAGTCTTTGGATTTCTGAAAACCTACACAACAGGTGAATAAATGACATTTGTCTGGGCTCCTTTAAATATTCCTGATTTTGCCAAACACTAGTTTCTGTATACCTATGCCCACCACTTATATATTTCTTGCTAAAGATTTTTAGTGGACTTCATAAAATGACCTCATCCAGAAACACAGGGTCCATGAGAGACATAAAATAAATCTGAAGTAAAGATGCAACCTCATCCTTCTACCTTTTTTTAGTTCTCCCTACATTCCAGCTTAACCTTGCCCAATACTTCATTTTTTTTTTTTAAGAATTTATTTGTTTGACAGAGAGAGACAGCAAGAGAGGGAGCACAAGCAGGGGGAGTGGGAGAGGGAGAAGCAGGCTTCCCACCGAGCGGGGAGCCCGATGCGGGGCTCGATCCCAGGACCCTGGGATCATGACCTGAGCCGAAGGCAGACGCTTAACGACTGAGCCACCCAGGCGCCCCAATACTTCATTTTTAAAAGGACAAGATCAGACCCCCGTGCTTTCTGACCCTCATCCCACTTCCCCTAAGAATTATCATGGTTATAAGTTTCTTAGTGAAAACGGTAAGTACTTGTCTCCCATAGCAATGGAAATCGAGATAAGTCCTATTTTCAGAATGAAGAAAACTTCCCCAACAACTCCCAACAAGAGAGACCTCCCTGGGGATCTCAACTGTCCGCTGTTTCACCATATTCCAAACCTAAGCCAATCACTGGTAAGGGAATGGAATTACGAGACTGAGACTAATAGGAGGACAGGCCCATGACCAATTTTTGCATACCTAGAGATCCCCCCGTGTCTGGCACAGAGTAAATAGGCGCTCAAAAGAATATTTATTGAGTGAGTGAATAAATCCACCATTTCCCTCATTTCCCAGCCATAAAGTTTTCTTAATTCCCTGAAGAGTTCACTGCTTCCCTTTATATGGCAAATCCCCACCCCCACCCCCCACCAACAAAGTGTAAGGGCTAAGAAATACCCTGTCCTTGACTATTTTAGGTCAAGAAGGGCAGGAATGAGGGGTAAAGAAACTCTGGCTGAACTGAAAACAGCTTGAAAAAAAAAATCTGAGATCTCGAATGTCGCTCATGCTGACCATCACTGATTTTTCCCGTCCTAGAACACGATACCATAGGTGTTTAAAAGCCTTGGTCTCCCAATTCAGTACACCATCATGAAGAAAAGGGGAATTTGTTTTTTTAAAACTTAACAAATTGACATGTCCTAAATCAATGAAAAGTTTTCTGCATGATTCAATATTAACAGTTAATAAAAATCTATCAATTGGCAGTGGTATAGGAAAAAACCTCTTCTGAGGTTATAAATCACGCAGATAGCGATTCAAGCAGGGCCTGTCATTAGTGTATTAGGGGGAAAATCCATAGATGATGCATAGTCAATTCACAGAACATCCACAGGTCTTCTGTCCTCAAGCTCGTAACTCACGTTAAGTATCAAATATCATTAAACTTTACCAAATACTGCTCGGCACATAGATTCACAAAAAAACTAAAAACCAATTTGTGGATGCCTGCTATTTAAGACATCTAGCTCACTAATTGCAAAATCTATAGGAAAGTCTGCACAGCATCAAAGCCTTGGTTGATCCTATGAGCAGTTCTAAATGAAAAACTGTCTCTATTGCAAGTAAATAAAGCACCTAATGCCCAGTTACTGCCTCAATGCTGTTTCTCCTGTGGGTTTTGAAAATGACTTTCCTGTAAGCATCAAGGACTATAACTTTTAGATAAAGAAACTTGTTCCTGTTTTAAGTCTATGTCGGGTTCATTCCCCTATAGCCCACAGTTTTCAAAAGCAGAGGGAAAAGTAATCCAGAATTTAGGGAAAAAAAAAAAAAAAGTCCTATTTCCAGAATGAAGTTCCCTGTCAGCCTGCCTTGGGCCTTAGGTGGAGAAGCAGAGATTAAAGAGTCAGTATTCTTTTTCATGTTTCATCTGCCAGTTTTGTGAATGTAGAAAGAAAACCAGTGGCTACAGCTAAGCACCCAACTGTGGTATTAAGTAGAAAGGTGTGATTCTAGCACACAACCACCCCCCCTTACTTGCACGCTCTCCACATTAGTGAACTCTGAAATAGTATTTGGGTTCCTGAGAGAAAGCACCCCCTCTCCATTCTCTGAAGGTACCTCACGGAGGGGTGAATGGCGCAGCAGATGCGTCCTCCTATCGCCATGACGATAATGAAGCTCTTTGTTCAGCTGTGTGAATGTGAAGTGTGCAATCTCCGATGATCTCACCATTTCCTATTTATTCTATACTTACCTGAATACGCCAAGTATTGCAGCTTTTTAATGCATATGCAAACCACTAAAATGTCCTTTTGTGAGACACTTTGCTAAAAGACCGCTTTTGATATCTGTTCTTCATCTCCTCTTCAAACTGAATTAGACTGCTTCCTTCTTTTTTAAGACACAAGTAACTCACTATTTAGAATCTTTGGCTTTGATTTGGTAGAACAGCGCAACAGGAAGAGACCATGTTCTCTTTTTTTCTCCATATTTCTGAAGGCAAACTTGTACTGATTTTGTTTTGATTTACTAACAGAATTATGTTCCTGCCACAGACACAGGCTTCCTTTATGCCCTTTCAATCATCGGTCTATTTCTGGGGACAAAGTTTTCCCAAGGAAAACTGAAATCCCTCTGTTGGTGCCTGTGTGCAGAGCCATGGATGTGTGCTTCAGCGAGAGTTCGTCAGGTTGAGGGCAAGAGGAGTTGTCCTCCACAGGCAGGACATTTCTCATATGCCTCCCACTAAACTCAAGCCAAGAGGCCAGCTGACATTTTTCAAAGATATTCAGTAACACCCTGCAGCTTTCTTTTGATTGAACTGTATCGGTCACTCCCTTCACAATTGGGGGTGGGTGGGATTTTGATGCCAATAGCCAAAAATTGTCAGATGAGCAGGACTGGAACAGTTCAACGAGGAGGATTTACGTCTCCTTGCTATATTCTTCCCACAAACGCGGAGTCACCTCTGCCCTCTCAAGAGCACAGCCTGTAACTCAAAGGCACCTTTGGCTTGCACCGCGGGGAGGCGCTGATGACCGCTTCTTGGTTCTCCTCAGAGCAACAGTAGCCAAGAACAATTGGTTACACCTTGGACTTCAGAGTAAAAGAAACAAGTTCTCATGTGCTAGCAGAATGATACCTGGGACCCTTCGAGATTGTAAGTGAACCTGGGAAACACGTATCCATGCTCCCCATGTCTTCACGATTACCCTGTATAATCTCCGTAAAGGCCATCGAAAGGTTGTGAGAGCCTTATATAAAAACTAATTCCTTGGGCGCCTGGGTGGCTCAGTTGGTTAAGCAACTGCCTTCGGCTCAGGTCATGATTCTGGAGTCCCGGGATCTAGTCCCACATCGGGCTCCCTGCTCAGCAGGGAGTCTGCTTCTCCCTCTGACTCTCCCCCTCTCATGCTCTCTGTCTCCCATTCTCTCTCTCAGATAAATAAATAAAATCTTAAAAAAAAAAACTAATTCCTCTGGTACAACCTAAACGACATAATTCTAGAGATGTTGTGATGTGACTGGTGAATCCAGTGAGGGGCACACGGGCTGCTCTATCAAAAATTTTGGACACCAAAAAGTAAACTTGGAGATACATCAAAGATGCCAGGTTATGTGTTAAAAGTACTCAGACCGTATCATGGTATAAAGCTAAAAATACGACCCACATATAAATTTTCTTTCTCTCTCTGCTTCCTCTCTTTATAGTTTGAGCACATTGTTATGAACTTAGTCTGCAGCTCATTGGTTTGATGACTATGTATCTCTTTTCAAGGGACAATTAGCTATTTTTTTAGGACTTCCATATCAAGTAACTTACGTCATGCTTTTTTCGGATTTTCCCCACAAAGGGGATTTTAGGAGATTGCCTGACACCAACATTCTCTCATTTTGCTCCATTAGCTAAAGCTAAAACTCACAAATAAAAAACAATAGCCACTGGATTAAAGCGAATTGAAAAAGTTTTTGTGTTTTTTCAAGTTGTCTAATTTATTACAAACTAAAAATCTCTTTCAAACTGGCACCAAGGTGGCTTTTCTTCTTGAGCTGATTAGGACCACATGAGCTCAGGAAAAACTGTCAGAGTCTGCCTCTGGCACAGCTGGAATAATCCAACTGATTTGCCAGTATGATTTTTTTTTTTAAAGAAAGAAGCTTCATCCCAAAGTCATAAATTTATATTCTGGAGCCCCAATCAAAAATGATGCCTTGTTCATCTTAAAAGAAGCAAAATTCCATTGTGACTTCTTTTTGTGGCACCTCCTGGAAAACAAAACCAATGGGGGCAACATTTTGGTCCCCGTTTCCTGCTATAGCTTCTCTCTCACTTCCGGCTTCCCACTGACACATGGAGGTCGCATTCAGAAAACACTAGTCCTCAGGAAAGAGCCAAGACCGGCATCCAGGCCAGAATGCACCTTCACCTCTTCAGAACCGTTTGTCCGCTGTCCCAGGGATTGGGGGAATGGATTAGGTGAAACTCGTTTTCTCCAGCCGACCCGCGATGGGCTCCCAGACCTGCTTTGTGGCATTCCCCACAGCACCCTAAGGCACTCAGGTGGCTGCCTGACTCCCCAAGGAGCCTGAGGGGGCCCCCTTCCTCAGCGGTCCCTCCACAACCACTTCGTCACACAAAGACCTACCAAGCCTGCCTTTCTGTTAGGTCTCCTCTCTTTGCTAGATGGCCCTTGGCCTGGCTGATGGAGAAGCCTGCATTATTGGGCCCTACTAAATCTGTATTTATTCTCAGGAAACAGAGTCATATTTCCTTAGCTCCAAAAGACGATACCACATTAGTCTTTCGGCACCTTTCACGGCACACACGTAGAGCTCACCAAGGAGGCAGATGTTTTTGCTAGCTATGCATTTCAGAATTGAGATTTTGTTTCTTTATTTTTAAATAAGAGAAAGTATTATAAGGAATGGGTCGGGGGGGGCGGATCTTTACTGATTCTGCAAACTCTAATTTAATTTTAGAAGCCCTTTCTCACTTTTCCCCTTTCTATGCACTGTATCCTGGGGATAATTTTTTTTTTTTTTTAATTTTGCCTACATATGGTCAAAGTGCAGTCCGGAATCCCCAGCCGGTCTGGGCTGATCTGGCCTGCCAGCTCAGTGTTTTCTTCAGGTGAGATTCAAAAAAAAGGGGCCTCTTCGTCTCTTTGCCCTCGTTAAAAATACTAGATCCATTTGCAATTATTCCTTAGTCCAGAGACAACAGCAGATAGAATTATACACCGACCGCCAATGGGGGTGCTCTCCGTTTCTCTCTCTGAAAATAGTGGGCAGAATTTCATAACCCGTCCTTCCTCTATTAATAGGTAACCAGGTTGAGAGGATTTGAATTAAAGCACATCTTGTTGCATGCAACAGCGATTTGACAGAAGAGCTGTACGGCAGAGTTAGTATTTTCCTGCTCTCAGCTTCACCACGCAGTTTTGTAGCCTGGGAAGCCATGCATGCAGAATGGCAGAACTTACAATTGCCTACAAAAGGAGAGGACAATGCTACCTTTGGAGCCTCGCCGCCAAGAGAAGTGACAGTTCCGGGCCCTAAAAATACCCTAAACTGCTGAGTAGTTTCAGAACAGAGCTTGCCACTATGTGAAGCACTCATCAAAGCCAATCTTTCTCAAGCAACTGTGAAGACATAATTATTACATTTTACAACCATCCATTGAGTGCATCGTGAGGCAAAGGGAGCACGGGAGACCGGCATCGGGGCTTCTATGTTTAGGGACATGAGATGTGGAGGGGGATTTTGTGATCACTTTTGGAGCCATGAAGAGTGGCTTGGACGTGACAGGATGAGTTTCCACAGCCTTAAAACACGGCTCTTTTGCAAAGTGACTTCCCTTTACCCATCCAAACTCCCCCCCCCCAAAAAAAATCAAAATGTACTTCATGAAACTATTGTATATGAAGCACTTATTAGCCGTAATTAAATGGACAATATGAATTTACTACGTCTTTAGGACTCTGGCTTGTTCTGGTTTAGAGCAAGATGATTAATGCAAATACATATTACTTGAGATAACCATTTAGCAGCTAATTTAGCCAAATTTATTACAGCAGTTAGAGGTTTTTCATTTTAGCAGACAGAGACAAGGACATGCCAAAAAGTGGGCAACGTGGACGAGTGCACACTGCCCTCTAGTGGCCAACCAGCTGGCGCGCTTTCGGGGGTGTGGAGTCGCTGCGATCTCTAGCCAAGTAGTAACAGCAGGTTTTGCACATTTCCGGCATCATTTTAAACCATTCCTTTCCATAGCACTTTATTTCAAGGGATGATTTACTGCACTTTCCTCCTTTACTAGCTCAGGAGTACCCAGATACAAATCAAATCAATTTCAATTTGGCAAGGTTTTGGTTAAAGTATCATTTTTAACATCTGCATTTTAAAGCTCTCCTTCAGTGGGTATTTAATGGCACCATTCACATTACTGATTGTTTTTACTTGTTCCTTCATTTGGGGCCATATTTCAGAGCCTGTGTGGAGCTGTCACTGTTTGGCTCTCACCAAGTCAATTCTGTCCCTCCCTTAGGCCAGGGTTTCTCTCTGACTTGGCCGGGGGGATTTATTTTGCTCCCACAGTCAGTAAAGTCTCACCAGAATTTCCCCTGACTGACCAATGTAAATTTCGTTCATACATGGACTATAAATTCTGTTCGACAAAATCAAAAGGAACAGATATATGAGGACTTGATACTGCTTGCACTGAGGTGAAATGATCAAAGTCGGGTAAAGCATCTTCGGAACCATTCAAATATCTGGAATCTCAAAGAGATCTACCTCGCAGCTATGAATAAATCACATACAGATTTTCCTTTGTTAGCGTCTGACGTCAAACCCATTGACAATATCCACACCGCATTAGGTATTCTGTGAGCCAACAAGATTTGTAGTCCTTTTATTCTTCCGTTCACACCATGGCTGCCCAAAACGGAATAAAGTCTTGCTACAAATGCTAGTAACCCTCGCTCCACTGAATTGTTGATTTTATTTGTCCTACTAATGGCATTCTACATTAAGCTTACAGAAGGGCACCCCTGGCTTAGTGCGGGACCTCCCCTTTCTAAGCGTGCCGTTTTGCCGAGATGATAATCACTTGGTCCTCGTCTTAATACGCGATGCCTTCTGTTTTGTTTTGTTTTGTTTTTGCCCCCAGTGCTGAATAAGGGCCAGTGTGTGACCAAGTACTATCGCTGGATGCAGAAGAATGGAGGATATATTTGGATACAATCCAGTGCCACCATAGCTATTAACGCCAAGAACGCAAATGAGAAGAATATCATCTGGGTGAATTATCTTCTTAGGTATATTTTCTAATTCTTTTTCATTTCTGTGTCAGTTATAAAATATGCAGCCCATGGTTAATAGCTGACATGTTTTATTATCTTTTGGCAGTCTCTGGTGTGGAATTATGTGGAAATTCTGCTTTGCCTTCCATGGGACTCAAACAAATATGAAAAGATCAGAGCTATTTTGGAGGGGACGTCCAGGGCAGACTCACAACATTTTCAGTAATTCTTGGTCTGCCAACCTTTGGGCAGCTCTGCAGAAGTTGCTTTGGTTTCCCCCACAAATGTTCAGGCTAGGGGGAAAAAAAATTACAGACTTCTGCCCACAGATGAAGCATTCAAGAAGCACCTGCTTCTCCCCACCCCATAAACCTACACTCATGCATTCTAGCCCTTGAGAAAATTAAGCAAAAGGGCATGGGGAAGAAGGGGCAGGGTGCATTATATCCCCCCTGTATTCCATCCCTTTGAAAGCTTAAGCATATTACACTGCATTGGATTCCCTGGGCATTCAAGTTTTGGTAAGCTGAGTGAGCTGCTTTGCCAGAATCAGGGCAATATCAGTCTATAAATGAAAGCAATCTTCTTGTGCCTGATGCCATGTGGCCTCAGTCCAGTTGTACTGCTATCTTTATGTGCCCTCAAATTGACATCCGTAAATGAGGCCAGGCTCAATGGCTCCCTAAATTCTAGTCCGCAACCCCATTTCTCTCGCCTTCCTCATCTGCTTTCCACCTCGGGAGTCAAACAAGCAAAAAGAAAACCAAGACCGACAGGCCGGGGTGGTCTGCTCCTGGGGGCAGAACTTCCAGGAGGTTTTCCACCAATCCTGTCCTGAAACTATCAGGAGGCTCGAGGCCAGGCTGTCTCCCACCACCGTCATTCCAGTTTGGGGCTTCTCTTGGCCGAAAGCCACCACGCAGCATCCACACGTGGTCTGAATAGGAAAGCTTCCAGTAGGTCTTATGAATGGAAGTCGGTGCCCTTTGGCTGATAATCTAGACAGGGAGTACCTGAATCCCATTTTTCTTTGAGACAGCCAAATGGAGCCGAGACGCTGACAACCATAGCTCATCAGCACACTGAGCCTTCAGAGTGTGTTCGCGAACGTCGATGATGACTCGAAGGCATGAATGTGCTTGCTACCAATAGCTTATCAATCAGACACTAATGATTATTGCTTTAGAGGGGGCCTTAATGGGCGCCACTTAAAAGAGTCTTCATTTATCTACTTTCTTTTTCCTTTTTTGACCTCTTCTACTCTACATTAATTCTCTCTAAAGGTCCAAGTATGTGTATTTCATGTGGCTTTCTAGGAGGCCTGATTTTCATTAGAACCTTCTCCTGTGTTTGTGATATGCTCAAGATGGGTTCTGATATCAAGGAATCCTTTTTTCCAAGAGGCTTATGGAATGGTGGCTATGTGCAATGCAGGTTGTAAACACTCACATGCCAGAGAGAAAATAGAATACAGTACTGTGGCACTGACATTCCTTGGCTGGTCAAAAATGGTGCTGTGCCAAGGAAGACCCATTACTTTAGAAATCAGGCATTAGTAACAGGGACACCACAGACTAGAAGATATCTGTGCCCCGTGCTGATGTAACATAGGATACTGAAGTCATCCATACACTTGCCGCTCCCATTCAGGGAGAGTCCTTCTGGTCTGGATCTTTACTGCCTTTACCAGACCTTACTGCCTCATCGGTCTCATGACTTCCTACTCTGCCCCCAAATGCAGGCAATGAGAAGGGTGAAGGAGAGGTCAGTCCATGAAATTTGGGATCAACACCCTTGATCTAGCCTGGGATCAAAGGATACAAGCTCCTAAGTGTCCGGTGATTCTAGTCCATCTGATTCCATAGGGAGAGGACAGAAGCAGTTTGGGTACCAAAGACTAGCTTTCAGGCTGAAGGGCCTCAGTCTCAGACAAGGTAGACCCATCTCAGCTGACCCAAAGACTCACCCTGAGTTCAATAATAAAAGGCTACAAGTCGGGTGACAAATGACTTGTGAAGTCCCGTGGCATCTGGACCAAAGGAGACTAATACAGAGAAACTCCACCATGCCCACCATGTATCGGTATCACTTCTCTAGGCTAAAGATCTAGAAGAAAAGGACGTGGCCTTGGCAAAATAGCAACTATTTATGTTAGCAAAAGAGCAACTCACTGAAGTCTGTTTTTCTCTCCCACATTCCTGTCCTTTGTTCCTCCCTGAGCAATATTTTCATACCACCTCTGCCTCCTCAGAATCCCTCACTTCTGGGCCCACTCAGGCCTCTCCTTCCCTGTCGTGAAAGGACTGGCCCTCTACTGCTCTTCTCCCTGTTCCCTCGCGCGTTGGTAGAGTCAGGGACTCCGGAGTGTTCAGAGACAGCGTAAGTGCTCAGGCCACCTTCCCACCATTAGTCTCACCTGATTATCTCGACAAAGCTCTGCTACTGAACCTAATTCACACTAAGGCGTAAATGCCTGACGATCCATCTTAGTGAGTTAACCCTCCGAGCGACACCAGCCGTTTTAGAGTAGCTACTGAAACGTGGCTCTTTACTATAGGAATTTCACTAGAGAGTAGCAAACGGATCAGTGATCGTCTCTGGTAAGTCTCTGGTTGGCTAGCCATCATGGAAGGTAGAAGAGGCCCTTCTCCGCTTCGAGGCAAGAGGCTTTCCTCGAGTCTCGAGATGACAGGAGCCCACGTTGTTCGTACACTGGGCTGGCCTTGAAGTGGCATTTCTAGAAGATAACTAACTCAAACTGACCGGACACAACTCTCTTTTCCAGAAGAGGCCTGTTTCTGAATTAAAAATAGAACAAAAATTAAGCACGTTTGTGCAAATGGGGTTAGATCCATTCTGTTAGGGCCTCGTTCACACTAGGTCTCTCCCCACTGCAATCAGAGCCCCAGCCTAACAAGCCACAGGTGTACACACCACATGAGCGGCTGAAAATGTGATTGTAATGGGTGTGTTGACAGTTCAGTAGCCATAATCCATGCATCCCAAGGTGCACCTGCGCATCTGTCAGATCATCAGGCGCCGAGGGCTCGGCAACACCGCCCCCACCCCGGGTAGCTGTAGAGCCATCCGAACAGCTGAGAAGCTCCATCAAGGAACCAGGACAAGGGTACGGAGGCAATGGACTCTTTAGGAGCCCAAGAGAAGATAGGGCCCACCAGGAGGCCTGGGAAGGCTTAGCTGAGAGTACTTCTCACCCTCGCTTCCCCCCAGGTGTTAGACTGGGAAGGATGTCAAGCAGCACAGTGTTCTGGCCCCCAGGGCTCCCTGATTATTTAAAAGCCTTTTAGTGGCTTTCCTGTGGCATTTGGGTATTCAGCCGTTGTAGCGGGGTGCAGCTGTATCCCCAGCATGTGAAATCCCAGCTTCTGCAAGAGTCCCAAAAGGAGGTGAGAAATGACTTCTCACGGCGTCTTTTAAACTCTCAACTCCAAAAGTTTGGGGCCAGGAAGTGGGGAGAAGATGGTCAGAAGCAGACCATCGAGAATGGGTGTCTACCCTCCTGATGAATGCCTCCCTCCCCCCGCAGTAATCCCGAGTACAAGGACACACCCATGGATATCGCACAGCTCCCCCACCTGCCAGAGAAGACTTCGGAATCTTCGGAGACGTCCGACTCTGAATCAGACTCTAAAGATACCTCAGGTATTACAGGTATTCCTCCTTCTCCATGTTCTGCGCTCACGGCTTGCCTGTCCGAACATGAGGGGTGGGCGGGGGCCGAGGGCGGCCGGCGGAGCACAGCAACCACTCCATCGGATCCAGAGACATAGGTTGATACACAGACATCAAGTAGATACTGAGTCTCTCTCTACACACGTGTGTGTGTGCGTTTGTGTACCACCACATACATCTGTGCACACATATGTGTGCATATGTGTATACATATGTGGTATCTATACGTGCATATATAATGTCATGTTTAGGTATATATTTATACATCCCAACATGTCTATATGTACACAAATATGCAGAGAGAGAGATTGATTGATTAGCAATCACTCCACGTCAGCCGGGACCTCTTAGCTAGTTTTGGCCTCTTTACCAAGAGCAGCAGTCAGGGCTATCTGCGCTATCTCTACGACAGTCTCTGTCTTTGAGCCCCACGTATTCAAACCTTTACCAAGCTGGGGTTCAGCCTCCAAAGCAGGATACTTAATGGCATTGGTGATGACTCTTTGGAAAGCAGACTTTCTAGTAGTTCTTTGGGGCAAAAGGAAGTTAATTTAAAAATTTACTTTTCCTCCAATCCTCAACCCCCACTCCCACAGACACACTTAGAGCCGGCGAGCACAGAACTCACAGTATCTTACAGCTGCAAAGAATCCTAAGCCTCTTCTAACCCAACCTCTTCTACGGAAATGAAGTAGTTCCATGATTTGCCCAAGGTTCTAGTCCAGGCTGCCATCCAAAGGCATCACGGCAGAGCCATAAACTCAGCATCATCCCTAAATCTTCTGAGTTGTGTTACTGGGAAAATCTATGCTCCGTCTAACGTGCCAGATGGCTAGGGGTTCCCCCCACGACCACCTTCCATCCGTAGGGCACCTGCTCTCCAGGCTTATAAGCCCATATCCCTCAACAAACCTTCAGGGAAGCATAAGGAGGTGCAAAGCACAGAAGATCTTGACTATTTTCCTATCCTAAACTGAATTCATATGAAAGTTCTTTACTAGGGCAGGAGTTCTAAAATAGACCGGCTCTGCTCCTTACTTATGTATCATATAGCAGGGAACAAAAAAGACAACAATTCCACAACCTGCCCCATAGAGCCTATATTCTAGTTGGGGGGAAGAGATCAAAGTAAATAAAAATAAGCACCATCTGATTCTCTGCATGGCTAAGCACGATAGAGAAAAATACCTTTAGGAATTAGGAGTGTGGTTTTCAATAATGAACAAATATTCACCAACGGAGGGTGCAGCCCTCTGTAGAAAGTCACCTTGCATACCATCATTTTTCTGTGTCACTAACATCTTATTCCAGATTATTGACTCTAAGGCCCTGAATATTTTTGTAGGACTTCTCAAATGTTAATATGCCAAACGATCACCTAGGGATCTTGTTCAAATACAGAATCTGATTTAGCAGGCCTGGGTGAAAAGCGGGGATTGTGCATTTGTACAAGCATCCAGGTGATGCCAAAGCTGCTGGTCTGCGGACCACACTTGGAGTAACGGCCCAGCTAATAGAGGGCCTAGAGACAGAGAGAGCGAGCCCAGGCTTTAGGTGACTAAGGTGGGGGAGCAGCTCAGGTGGGCCAACGCACCTCCCCAGCCCTGCCCCGTCCACCCCACCCTCCCCAATCCCCAGCAGGTGCGACGTGGGTCCTGCCCTGCTAATGTGGTGTCTTTTGTGTCTCCTGTCCCCGCCGCCACCTCCGGCCACTGGCCCCACGCAGAGGACAACGAGAATTCCAAGTCCGATGAGAAGGGTAATCAGTCCGAGAACAGCGAAGACCCGGACCCCGACCGGAAGAAGTCGGGCAACGCGTGCGACAACGACATGAACTGCAACGAGGATGGCCACAGCTCCAGCAACCCGGACAGCCGCGACAGCGACGACAGCTTCGAGCACTCGGACTTTGAGAACCCCAAGGCTGGCGAGGACGGCTTCGGCGCGCTGGGCCCCATGCAGATCAAGGTGGAGCGCTACGTGGAGAGCGAGTCGGACCTGCGGCTGCAGAACTGCGAGTCGCTCACGTCCGACAGCGCCAAGGACTCGGACAGCGCGGGCGAGGCGGGCGCGCAGGCCTCCAGCAAGCACCAGAAGCGCAAGAAGAGGCGGAAACGGCAGAAGGGCGGCAGCGCCAGCCGCCGGCGCCTGTCCAGCGCGTCGAGCCCTGGCGGCCTGGACGCGGGCCTCGTGGAGCCCCCGCGGCTGCTGTCGTCCCCCAACAGTGCCTCGGTGCTCAAGATCAAGACGGAGATCTCGGAACCCATCAACTTCGACAACGACAGCAGCATCTGGAACTACCCGCCCAACCGGGAGATCTCCAGGAACGAGTCTCCCTACAGCATGACCAAGCCCCCCAGCTCCGAGCACTTCCCGTCCCCGCAGGGCGGCGGGGGCGGCGGGGGGCTGCACGTGGCCATCCCCGACTCGGTCCTCACCCCGCCGGGCGCCGACGGCGCCGCCGCCCGCAAGACTCAGTTCGGCGCCTCGGCCAACGCCGCCTTGGCCCCCGTCGCCTCCGACCCGCTCTCGCCCCCGCTCTCGGCGTCCCCGCGGGACAAGCACCCCGGCGGGGGCGGCGGCGGCGGCAGCGGGGGTGGGGGCGGCGGCGGCAGCGGCCCCAGCGCGTCCAATTCCTTGCTGTACACTGGGGACCTGGAGGCGCTGCAGAGGTTGCAGGCGGGCAACGTCGTGCTCCCGCTGGTGCACAGGGTGACGGGGACCCTGGCCGCCACCAGCACGGCCGCGCAGAGGGTCTACACCACCGGCACCATCCGCTACGCGCCCGCAGAGGTGACCCTGGCCATGCAGGGCAACCTGCTGCCCAACGCGCACGCTGTTAACTTCGTGGACGTTAACAGCCCCGGCTTCGGCCTCGACCCCAAGACGCCCATGGAGATGCTCTACCACCACGTGCACCGGCTCAACATGTCAGGACCCTTCGGCGGCGCCGTGAGCGCCGCCAGCCTGACGCAGATGCCCGCCGGCAACGTGTTCACCACGGCCGAGGGACTCTTCTCCACGCTGCCCTTCCCCGTCTATAGCAACGGCATCCACGCGGCACAGACTCTGGAGCGCAAGGAGGACTGAGGCGCCGCCCAGCGCGGGCCAGGGCTCCGCCCGGAGGCATCGTCGGCGTTTTCGTTTAGACGTTTTAATTCTAGCACTTTGAATTCGAGCAGGTCAGCGTCCTCTCTCAACACGACGGCCCCCGTCCCACCCCCCTCTTTCTTTAACTTGACTTATTCTTTCCTGTAAAGATATGTTTATTTTTTGCCTTCAGAGAGTCAGATGACCAGTTGCCTGCCATTTTGTCTTCTAAGATGTGTGTTGGGTTGTTTTGCTTTCCTTTGCATCTTTATTAAGATGTCTTTAATGTGTATATGCCTCTGCCATAGAATACTCAGTCTTGTGGTCAAGAGATTTCTCAAGTGACAACCATTGGGTTTCTTCATCAAGATCTTGATATGATCAAGATTGAAAGAGACAAGCATAAACAATGTGCCCTGTTTGACTAAGTCAAATGAAATGGGGTGGGGTTTTTTTGTTTTGGTTCCTAATTCCTTTAAAAAAAAATAGGGGGATAGTATTTTAGAATTTTATGCAGAATTTAATTCTTTTTATGGTTAAGATTTTAAGATTTTCTTACTTGCACATAAAAATAATTTGGGTTCTTAAACTTAATTTCTGGCCTGTGACTAGAATGTTTAAAAAAAAAAGTTGGACTAAATGTTAATTACTGAAACATTAACTTAATTTCTAAAACCATGGTGCTATCATTTATTAATCTGTAATGTCTTCATACAAAATGCAGCTCCTGGGCTGGGTTTTGGAAAAAATGTGTTCTGTCCTGGTCTGGAGTCCGCTGCTGCAGTCCCCTTGGTTAGTTAAGACAAAGCCCTCATTAACGTTTGCTGCAGGACTTAAAATTTTTTACCTCCCAACTAACAAACATAGCCTCACATTAAATTTAATGGGTCAGTAAAGCCCTTTTTAAAGGGGCTTTTGGAAAAACTCAATCAAACTGATTTGAGGAGCAGTTTAGATACATACTGCCTTTTGTTGAGCTGGGGTTTTTTTCCTTTTCTCAGTCTAACTGAGGCTAATTTTTGCAACTTCAGTAACACTTCGGAGTAAAAGAAGGAAAAGGTATTTAACATGTTTTTGATTTTTTTTTTTTTTTTCATTTCTTGCTAAAAAAAGGAAGGTTATATTTTGGGGGACTGATTTGATTTGATGGCATTTTCTTTTCCCCTTTGGTTCTCTTATTTCTAGGTCGAAACCAGTACGGTTTAAAACTAAAGAATGGGTTAATAAGCTTCAAACAGATAACTGCAACTGAAAAACCGCACATTAAGTAAAAAAGAAAAAAAAAAGAAAAAAAAAGAAAAAAAAGAAAAAGAAAAAAAATCTCCTATTTTGTCTTTGTTGCCAGAAATCAGTGTAGTGTCAAACACTCCAAATGACTGTCAAGTATAAATTCTTCTTCCACTCCATCTTTGGCAGCTGTTTTTAAGGCATCTAATAACAGATGTGAGAACTGTAATGTGTGCAATGTGTACGTGTCCTTGGCTGTCAGTCCCATTGCAGTTTCAATGTGTGTTACTATATGCAGTATATACTAAGCTAATGTAGTTGTTTTGTCCTTTGTCTTCTCTGTGCTCTCTCTCTAGTCCGGAGTGGTCCAGTCCCATTCCTGCAGTCCTAGTGAATCAGTGATTCTTGGGGGTTAGTGAGTTTTGTGTGGTGGCCTTCCTCTGTAATGTCCACCCTATGCTGCTTCTACTGTCTGTGAATCCTCCGTTCCACTTTTTAAAACTGCTGTTGCTTTGCTGGTGTATATTCTCCCAACCTTTCCTTTCTTTCTCCCCCTCTCTCCTAGTCTCCCCTTTTCCCTCCCTATCTCTCCTCCCCCCGCCCCTTTCCCCTTCTCCAAAATCTTCTTCATTCTCAGAGATAAAAAGACTCTTAACTAGCTCAAGGTTAATGGAGCCATTTTTTCCCACAGTGGAGTTCTGGGTATGACTTTTTCTTCTGGAGTGCAACACAAAGCACTGAAGAATAATGCTCAGATATATTAAATAAATTGACGCCATATAGCCTCAGTTGTTAACATTCCCAGAGTCCCTTGTGCTCTACCTATATAAGCAGTGGGTGCTTTTCTTTGGTTTCCTTCCAGGTTGGCTGATGGAGCAATATATAAAGCAATTACCAGTGAGACAGAAAATTATTTCAAAGGTCAACCAACATTTTTTAAAAACAAAAGGGGAGGGGATAATGGAATATAGAATTGTCATATATATTTGTTTATGTGTGCAATGCTAATATAGTAATTCGGCTGTCCTTTGAATATCACTGTGTTGAGTGGTTTCCTCTAGGACCTTTGATTCTGTGAGTTGGGCCCACATCACTGTGGAATAATAACTAAAAGAAGTGAAATGCCACAAATTTTAATAGTGAGCTTACTTGAAGGATATAAGTAGGTTTATAAGGTGAAGAAGGCCAGTCATGATATTTAAAGATTACTTTTGGAAGCTCTACTCTAGCTATCGAACAATCAAAGGAATGCACCTATCAGCTACAAAGAACAGCTAGACAGCTGTTTTGGTTTGTTTTGTTTTTTTCTTTTATAAATGTTTCTGTGTTGTGTCAAAATGATTTCTGGTGATTTAAACTAACAGATAATCACAGCTGCTGTCTAAATCCATAGTGTTTAAAATTACAAAATGAAAAAAAACACTTCATTACCTGTGAAGACTGTGTCTGTGTTTTTAACTATTTCTTGTACAAATATATGAAAACTTTTATGAGGAGACTGGTGCCAAGTAGCTGAATAATGGGGAAAGGGATATTCTGTTCGTAAAAATCTTAGCAGTGTTACCAACTCTACAGTATATATATAAAAAAAAAAATTAAAACGTTACAAAGCGACAGCTATGGTACATTTGTTTTGTGTGAAGCTAACCGGACCTAACTTCCTGAGTGCCTGGCTTATTTTGAAACATTTTTTTTCATTGACCATTGATAATGCTGCAAATCAGAAATGTACATACTTCATTTACAACAGGGTTCTTTTTATACTTTTGTAGATTCTCATACATGTCACATACATGGTTGTCTTTATGTAACTTAATTTTTTCATCCGCAGGTGCCATTTTCATAATAAACTTCTCTTGGATTTGTTACTATCTGGCATCATTTCTTTTACATGTAACCATCCTAACTAATGAATGCTGGTAGTATTTGTTTAAGCAGGTACCTTGGTCATTACTCTTGATTTTTTTTTTTAAAAAGCTAAAAAAAAAAAGATACATCCATATTTTTGCTAGTTTTGGAAAAAAAAAATGCATAGCTTGTGTTGTGATGAGGCTGACAAGGCACAGATTAAGATGCTAATCCAAATACTACACCAAACTTGCAACCATCCTAAATTTTCAGCTACCCCAACTCATTGTCATACTGAGCATTATTATGCACATTATCAAAGCTGAACAATGGGCCTGCACGTTAACCACTATGGGAAGTGTGCATTTTTTCTTGATTAATGCACAGTACGTGGTGACAGTTTTCATACATTAATCATTGAAAATGCACTCGATATTTTCATTTATTACAATCTATAATGTATAACCAACCGTTCCATTGCTTATATCTTCTCTTTACACTAAACATGTATTTTCTTTCTCCAGACAGAGTAAGTCCTGGTTGTGCTGTGTTCTTGGTTAGGTGAGCGCGCAGCATGCAGCCGGTCACGTTTGAAGGCAGGTCAGCTGGCTAACAAAAAAAGAAAGAAAACTTCAGCTTGCTCTCTCTCAGAGAAGGATACAGATGGGTCACATGTTAATTCTGTGCTCTCCAGAAAATGAAGAGAGAGGAACGGGTTGAGCTGAAGCAAAAGGCAAACACTTTTGTCCCAGAGCCACCAACTGTAGTAAATGTCATTCCCTAGTTTGTCTTCAGTGACATTTGCTAATTTGAGGGTGCTTTTTACTAACAGAGGCTTGCGTCAGACCAGCAGATACGGAAATGTGGTTATGGTTGTGGGGCCCTAGATTTCTCTACAGTGCCCTCTAAAGGTCCTTGAAATAAACACTTGAAAACTGGAAATAGGGAGAAGGTAATTAAGAACACCAGGTTGGGTTCTCCCAACACTTTTCCAAAATTTCTCTTTCTCTTTCACTCTGGAGAGTCAGAAGAATAGAGTAAGTCAAAACATTGCTGAAGCTGGAAACTCGATCCTGAACAGAGTGCTGAAGCCAGCCTCCCCAAGGCATTCGTTCTAGTAGGCGCTGCTGACACTGGCCCTTAGTGGTGGCCTCCAGAACCTTCCATAGGGGAGGGTCTGCAGAGGCAGAGGGGCAATTATAGGAGCGTGGCACTAGGGCTGACCCTCTGTCGGCTGACGGCAACGTCAGTTGGCCTTAACACTTTATTCCTGGACACGGCTGCAGCCCTGTGATCTGGAGGTGGCAGCGATGAGAGTTGAAAAGCACCAGCTGGCCAGGGGTGGATGCAATGAAATTGGCACAGCATCTGGAGCTTCTGCAGTAGAAGTAGTGGAAATCCTGGATTCTTACCCAAGCTCAAGCGTCCCTTAGTATCAGCAAGTGCCCTGTCCTTTATTTGTACCCATCAATGCTAAAATACATCACTAATGAAATAAAAAAACCTCTTGGGGCCCAAAAGAGAGCAAGCGAGCTCTGGGCTCAGACCCACGGACAGTCAGGAAGCCCTGTCACCACCCCGGGCACAGGGCTGGAAGCCAAGCCAGGGCCCGGAGCTCCCAGAGGCACAGGACCTCTCCCTTGCCAGGCTGGCAGCCAGGCAACGTGTCAAGGCTCCAGAGTGCAGGTCATGGACAGAACAGGCATCTGAGGCCAGCTCTCTGTACCCTGCCTCTTTGCTTTCCCAGCCCATGCTGAGACTCGTTTATTTGGCAATAAAGAACAAGAAAAAAAAAATCTCAAAAAAGGCAGCAGGTGGGACAAGAGGGAAGCTATGCATCGGTTGAGCATAAAGAAACTGATTTTAGTCCTTGTGGACCGGAATTCTGACCCCTCTTGGCCTACTCCTAGACAAAGCCTATTTATACTGAGCACATTCAAAACAATTTGAAGTCAACCTGGCCTATGCACTACATCGAAGGTAAGAGATAATGTATACTGTCAAGCCTAGAAGATAGTCTGTTCAGGCTAGGAAGAGGATTATCCAGGTTCAAAAAGTAGAAAGAGTGGAGGACTTAGGAGAGAAAGAAAAATAACCTTTGCCAATACTTCATATCATATAGTGACAAAAGGCAAACCCTGTTCTTGAGAATAATTCCCAAAGAATGACAACAACTAGCAGGCTTACGAGACAACTCTGGTGGCTAAGGTAAGTGATCAACCTTCGCTGCTCCTGCTTTCCTAAGAAATCATTATAAAGAAGGGGGCACTGACCTGGTAAACCCCCCACAAGCAGAAATCATGGTGTTCACCTTCATGTCCCCCCTTTGTGTCTAGCTCAGTGATTGACCAATAGTCTTTGCTCAGAGGACATGTAAAAAGAAGGAGAAGGAGAAGAAGGAGAGAAAGAGAGAGAGAAGAGAGAAAAAGAAAAAGGAAGAAAAGACAAGGAAGAAAGGGATGAAGAGAAAGGAGAGAAAAGGAAAGGAAAGGAGGGGAGGGGAGGGGAGGGGAAGGGAAGGGAAGGAGGGAGGGGGAGGGAGGGAGAGAAAGAGGGAGGGAGGGAAGGAGGGATGGAGGGAGGGGAGGGGGAAAAAGAGGAAGGAAGGAAGGAAGGAAGGAAAAGAGAGAGAGAGAGAGAGAGAGAGAGAGAGAGAGAGAGAAAGAAAGAAAGAAAGAAAAGAAAGAAAGAAAGAAAGAAAGAAAGAAAGAAAGAAAGAAAGAAA
>NC_058411.1:61809574-61819932 GCF_002201575.2 Neomonachus schauinslandi | reverse complement strand
AAAGAAAGAAAGAAAGAAAGAAAGAAAGAAAGAAAGAAAGAAAGAAAGAAAGAAAAGAAAAGAAAGAAAGAAAGAAAAAGAAAGAAAGAAAGAAGGAAGGAAGAAAAAAGAAAAGAAAGGGAGAAAGAAAGAAGAAAAAATGAAACACGACTTGTCAAGAGGCAGAGATTCCACTAGAAATGTCCATGTGGTAATGGCAGGATAGCTTGAGTTTCTATCAAGGAAGGAATAGCAAAATGGACAAAGCAACAAGTTTGTTCATTCCTGCCTCCTGGGTAGTCCATACAGCTGGCATAGAGTTGGCCATCAATAAATGTTGGCTGGGGGATGCGTGTATGTGTCCGTAACACAATCTGTTCTGTATACAGCAATAAATTAGGCAAATCAAATAGAGAGGGGAATTAGAAGAAAGAGCCCAAGCAGTTGCTAACTCAGTAAGCCTCGACATCATATGCCCTGGACAGCTAAGTAAATGGATCTTAGATCCTCAAGTAGGTACCATTTAATAACAAATCCTCCAGACATGATGAGCTGTAAACTCAGGCATCATCCAGAGGATCTTAGCAACTCCCATGTAGAAATCATGTCTCCTTAATTCTAGTGGTGAGGGTCTTTCTAGCCCACTAGCAGACAGTTGTAACACTTAGAGGATGCTGAGCTGAAATCTTACCTCTGGAGTTCAGTGGAGCCCTCTGCTACCTGAGTGGCCTTCAAGTATGTGAAGGTGGGCATCAGAGTTCGGCAACTCTCTAGGCTGCCAGCTGTTCTTCCAGCTCTTCGTCCAGTGGCTCTGTGGCAGATGTCTTCACTACTGTGGCACTTGCATCTGGGCACACCAGAATTTGCCAGGGCCCTTGTACTGCTTTCCTAGGGCTGCCTTCTTACCACAAACTGAGTGCCTGGAAACAAATCTGTTCTCTCACAGCTCTGGAGGATAGAAGCCTGACTTCACGGTGCCAGCTTGGTTGGTTCCTTCTGGCAGGCTCTGAGGGAGAGTCTATTCCTAGCTTCTAGTGGTGACCAGCAATCCTTGGCACCCCGACTTGTAGATTCATCCCTCTGATCTCTGCGTCTGTCATCACAGGGCCATCTGCCCTCTCTGTGTCTCTGTGTCTTCAAATGGCATTCTCCCCAGTGTGCTTCTCCTCTGCAATAAGGATACCAGTTGTTGGATTATGGGCCCACCCTACTCCAGTACGACTGCACCTTCACTAATTTCATCCACATACTTTATTATGAGAAGGAAATGAAATTAGTACTGAGGTACAACTTTAACTTTTTCGAGGACTTAATTCAACCTGTAAGAGGTCTTCTTAAAATATGGCACTTGGGGCCAATCAGATCTCCAGGTGTAATCTGGTACCAACCTGGGATAGAAGTCCCATTACATCTCTTGCTCATGACTCTGAGCTCTTTTTTTTGCGGGGGGGGGGGGGTGTAAATTTTTTTTAAGTAATCTCTACACCCAACATAGGGCTTGATGTCACAACCCCAAGATCGAGAGTTGTATGCTCTACCGACTGAGCCAGTCAGGCGCCCCAGGACTCTGAGCTCTTAATTAAAACAGCCTGAGAGGTCAGTCACTTCTTAGCAGCCAGATCAAATTGTTATCTCATTTTGAGCCTCTCTAGTCAACCAGAATAACTCGGGTTTTTCACAAACGTTTGTTAAGGTAAGTCTTCCACCTCCTGTATGTGTATGACCCTCACGTAATGCTGGCATGAGCTTAGGTGGAAAGCAGTTTGAGGAGAGAAGTTCACTAGTTCAGTAGGCACGGAAGGTGAGCAAGAGCCTGTCCCTGTGAAAACACATCTCTCGTTCTCATTGTACTTTACATGCTCTCTGAGACCACTTCACCCAGCCCTGCTGGAGAGGTGAGCCTGGCCCCCCGAGGTCTCTGAAAGCTTCCTGGCACACAATACATCCACAACAAAGAGTCCCTATGAGCTGAGGCAGGGAAAAACCAACCCTGAGAAGGAAATGGGCAAAACTGGACAAACTACCATATCAGCCCTTCTATGGGGGCAGAATGAGGTTAGGGATGCCAAGACTCCCGATATGTATGAGTAAAATCATCCACTCATAATTCAAGAAGGAATCATGAGGCCAAACTCATCAACTCTCTGAAAATGACTAGGCCTCCTTTTGTCTCCCTTTGTCCCCTTGTATGGATCAAAATCAAAGAGATTAGTGTAAGATTGTCCTATACTTTTCTGGAGATAAAGCACAGTTGTTTTCATTTTTCTGTTCATCTCTCCCTATTTGGTATCATGAGATCCACCAATAGGAGTAACTCAGATAACATTCCTATGTTGAAAGAATTTTTCTAGAAAAGTAAAATTAGTTTCAGTTTTTTAAATTTATGCAAACTATTAAAGCTACTTTAAAAAAAAAAAAAAGAAGCAGAGGGTAAGGAGGTGGCTCTTCCTTGTACTGAAGGAGTTTTCAGATTTATAGCGGAAGTGTCAGAAACAGGATGTAATATCCATGTGACCCCCCCACACCTCCCCCAAACAAAACCATTATACCCTTGATGAATTATTGACTTTAGAGTTTTATCTGTGCCATGAATAATCACAAACTTGGGAGTCTCAGGGCACAGTTCATAAACAAATAATTATATCACAATGATAATTTTTCAGGAATTACAACATCAATCATGGCCATGTTATTATCAAGTACATTTTCTGGTTGCCTCTATTCATCAAACCCTCCTCCCTCTCCACCCTTCCACACCACACAAGCAAAATTCATCACCAGATTGCCTCTTATTTACACATCACTCAAAGCAGGACATAGCAGGCATACACAAAATGGGCCAAGCCGGCGTTTATGAGAGATGAGTTTTCATTAAGAAAGTTTAAATTAAATGCATTGAGAAAGATGGAGGGGGGAGAGAATTAATTATTCCAGACTCCCCCAAAGAAGTGTCTCGGAAGAGATCTTATTCAGGAGATAAAAATAGACACAAGGTTTATTCTATTATTCCATTTCGGGCAATACTAATAAAGAAAAAGGAGTTCATCTCTGAAAGCCGAGGAAAGAGCAGCAGTTCAATAGCGTGTCCTCTCTTTTAAATGATGGCCGCCTGTGTGTAGACAGCTCGGGCCGTCCTCCAGCGTCCTCCCTCCGGTGGGAGAGGTGAGCGAGGTGGGTGCAGAACTTGGAAAGGGCGTCCATACCTTACCTGAGTCTGTATACACATCAGGGTTCCAGCTGCTCAGGATGTTTGAGTCTGATCTAAAGCACTCCACGAGAAGGTAGACTCTACCAGACTCTACCAGAAGGTTAATATTTCCAAACACAGTAACAGTACAAAAAGCATCTCCAACTACTTTACTTTGTTGTTTAACATCACTGAAGGTCATAGGCCCACTTCTTGGATAACCCGTTCATCTCACAATTCAAAAGAAAAACCAATGATTAGCGAAGCAACAGAGGAAGTACCCTCTCAAGATAAAAGTTGTACATAATACAGGGTTATGTACAAATCCATAATACAGTGGGGCTTGCCATTAGCTCCTTGTGCAAGAGAACTTTCTCACCAGTCTCTGTTTCTAACTGGCAAGCAAAACAAGAAATCCCCAGTAGGGAGATTCTCCCCAATACGGAGATACCAACCCAAGCCTCTGAGACGTCCAAGTCCCCCGGTAACATTGCACTCTTGAGGACAGCCCTTGGGTATGTTTGACCTGATCTTAGATCAGATTCTCCTCTTCTTGACATCAAAATGTGTCTAAGAAAAGGTAGTGCTAGTGCCCAGCAGTGAGCACCATGAACTGGGGTAGGCTACACTGTTGGCATAGTTGAACTGGATCCAGTCTGATCAGCCCCAAACCCCACCATCCAGGCGACCGGCTAAGCAGCTCAAGGCTTCAAGGACCCTGGACCATTTCATCTATAACTCAACTGCCCTCTCTACTGCTCTCGTTTTAAAATCTGCCAGTCTCTTGAATGTACCTGGACTATTGTTAAGTCACTCTGCCTCAAGACCTTGACAAACAAACTCATTAAAAGGAGAGGAAGTGGAATCGAAAAGCAACAGACACAACTCTGAGTCCATGGCCCTGTAAAAGTTCTAAACATCCCCCTCAAAACCTTTCTCCCATAATAGGACGCCATCTTCCCAAGCAGGCCAAATCTCTCCTCCCCCTTCCTCCCCCCACGCACAGGCCCCAACTCTAGTGCTTGGCCCACCCTTTTGCCAGCCCAGCCCCCTTCCTCCCTCCAGGCCTTTGGCCAGCCTCCCTCCCTCCTGCACCACAAGAGCTCCTCTGGGGTTCAGTTTATTTGTTCCTGTGGGGCAATTTGACCTCTCTTGGCTATCCTTCTCCCTCCTCCCCACCCATCGCCCCCCTCAGCCTGATGAGGCCCTCAAGCCAGCCAATAAATTGAAGGCCCTTTGAGGAAGTCTACCCTTTTTTTGAGAAAGCTGGGGAGGGGCCAAGTGTGAATTCTTAACATTTTAATTTGGGATCGCCTGTGAGGGCCGCCCCCCCCCCCCCCCCCCCCCGAGCTGGGCAACCGGGAGGGAAAAGCAATAAGGAAGCTCCCTTAAGCCCTAAGTTCATCACCCGCTCCAGGGCAAGCCCTAGCTGTGGACACGGGTCCAGTGCTCCTGGCAGGAACAGCTTCCGTCGGTTCATACTGATTCACCCAGGAGGCCTGGGTCCCAGGCACAAATTCGCAAACCTCAGCAGACAGCTCGGCTTTGGAGTCACATGGAAGAATACAAGACGTCTAACCATTAAAAGGACTTTTTTCCCCAAAATACACATCTAACTGCTCTTTCCTTGATAGCATTTTCCAGGATGAGGACATTAGCAATTTTTTTTTTTTCTCATTTTTAACATTTGGAATACATTCAAAGGAAGCTCAGATTTTTCTTTCCCTTTCGTATTTACGCCTTACTTCCCTGCACACTACTCCGGATATTTACATAGAGTTGCCCAAGTTAGAGACATTTTCCCCGACATTGATTAATCTATAATTCTTTGAAGTCAGGAAGCACTACTATCTCCACTTTACAGATGTAGAAACTAAGACACAGAGGTTAATGATGCCCAGAGGTCAAACAGCCAGTCAATTGCACAAGTGGGTTTTAAACAGAAGCTCCCGTTTCTGCTCTTAGGCTGAATTCAAGTTTGTTCTTTGTCATCTGCCCTCTTCCCATCAGAGCCGCCTCTGACGTCTGGCCCACTCTAACTTTGCCGGGAGGCCTTTAATATGCTTCTTGAAAGACCAATGCTTTCCTTGCCTACTGTCAGCATTTACCCTCTTCGTATTTATGCCTTTGCGCATAAATAAATGACGATCCCTTTCGGGAGTGTTTGGCAATGGTTTCGCATTGCTACACAGTCCTATTATTTTCTTAATTGTTTACAATACACAGAAGCCCTGTAGTTCTGCCTAAGCCTAGAGTCTCACATTTTGCCTCATTTTCGGCAGTTGCCCTACAATTAATTTAGTGAGAATCTGTCCAAACCAAGCCAGGAATATAAAGATGAATAAAATATTACCCTCTGCCCTTAAGTTGTTCACAAAGCACAGAGGGAGACAAATGTAAAAGTTAATCATTCCAAAAGTATGACAAAGTGATGCGGCAGACATACAGACCATGTGTTAGGGGTGCCCTGAGTGATGGCAAGTAATTCAGGCTAAGAGGGCGGAGAAGCCTCCCAGGAGGAGATGATGCTTAAACCAAGCCTTGAAAGACAAGTAGGAATGAATCATGGGTGCTAGAGGAAGGGGGGTTCCTGGAAGACATCATCAGTATCATGGAGGCAAGACAAAGCTTGCAAATAATTCACTATGCTGGAGTATGGCCACATCTAGGGACGTGTGTAGACATGGAAATAGGTCAGCCGACAAGTCCATGAAATGGGTTTAGCCCAAGCTTTGCTAAGCCAAGCCCTGTGCCCTCATGCAGGGCGGGGCATCCTCCCAATGGAAGGGGTACCTTGTTCTCACAGAAAGGCACGTTCCACTCTCTGAGCCCTCCTTCTGCCTCTACTGGGCCGCGTGTGCCCCGAGGGAATGGGGGGAGGTGACATTTTTTGTTCATACAAAAGAACCATGTAGACAAGCTGCAGCCCAGCTAGGGAGCTACCCTGAATGTTACGCCAAGGAGTCTGAATGGCATCCTGTAGGCAACGGGACGTTTAGAGGATTTTATTCAGAGAAGTAACATAATAGAGTTTTTGTATTGGAAAGGTCACTCTGATGGCAGTTTGAAGGACAGCCCGGATTAAATAGAGGCAGTTAGGAGGTGCTTGTAGTAATATCCCATGTGATAAAGGATAAGGGCCTGGGCGACGGCAAGGTGGGGGGTGGGTGGAAGGAAAGGAGTGGATTTGAGGGCCTCAAGGAAGAGGTTTTAGTGACAGGATACGGAGAGAAATAATGGGAAAAAAGGAGTGAGAGATGACTCCCAGGTCCCTGGCTTGGGTAGATGGCTGGCATTTACCAAGACGGAGAATACGGGAGAAAGGAAAGGTTTAAGAGAATGAACAAGTAGGAGGAGTTAAGGAACTCCATTGTGGACATAGTAAGTTGTAAGTTCTTATGGGGAATCCTGGTAGACATGTCCAGTGAGCCATTGGAAAATAGTTCTAGATTTCTGGAAAGAAATCTGTTTTAAAAATACAGCATCAGAGACATCAGCACTTAGACAGTAGGAGCAGCCATCAGTCCAGGGGCCACTGCCTAGGAAAACAGATAGAGGATGAATGAAGGGCCAAGAATGGAGTGCTAGGGGGTGTCAAAGGAGTGATCAGAGGAATACGAACCCTTGACAGAAACTGGGAAAGTAAGAGGCCGGAAGGGCAAAGGGAAGTGTGTCACAGCAATCAGAGAAGAAAATGATTTCAAAAAGACCAGAAGAATCAACATTACCCAATGCTGCACAAAAGTTAGGTAAGGACTCAAGTGCCAAATGGTTTTGGCCAATAATGACAGCAAATGATGGCTACCCTTTCCAGAAATTTGACAATGAAGGAAATGAAAAAGGAAAGCTTCATTCCAAGGAACAGCCTGATATATGACCACTGATTGGTATGTTCTTCCTTCAAAAAACGGTAATTCCTTCACCATTCATTTCAAATGGGTACTGAACAAGGGGACTTGAGGCAAAGTCTTACCCCATGGAATCTACCCTGTCCCCTTCTTCCTATGTGCACCACATGGGTTCACCCTACAGCCTAGGCTCTGGACCAAACACTGCAATCACAGAAGACACTGCATGCACTCAGATCAAACACATTGGGTGCTATGCATGTACCAAGGACTTCCTGCACTCTTACTAACATCGGTCCCCAGGGAAATTGACTTTGTTTGGCATGACTTCTCGGAAAATTCACAGTGGTTCTTGTGTGATAGTTTTTATTCTTAAAAAAGATACCTCATTCCAAGAAAGAGAAAGTAATGAAGTATATAACTGAGGCTTTATTCCATACAGAAAGAGTCCGTTTGCTCCCAAACCTGCATGAGACTGGGGGTAGAGTTATATGGAATCATCATCCCCGGTTAAGCCACTATCGCCAAATACCATTGTAACAAACACTGTCGGTTGACTACCCAAAATCCATTCACCTTTTTCTCTTTAACACAGCCCAAAACTTTGGGTAGGCACAGTGCTGCCCAGAATAAAATATTGTACTTCCTAGCCTCCCTTGCAGCTAGATAGAGCCATATGCCAAAGTTCTAGCTAGTGAGATCCAAGCAAGGATGGGAAATTCCAAGCAAGCTGATACTCTAGAATGGCACCTTTCTGTTTCTATCTTTCCTCCTCATTCTAGACTGTAACTCAGCATAACAACTGGAGCTCTGGCAGCCATATTGGATCATGAAGTGACCTTAAAGATGGAAGGCGTGGACTAGGTTAAAGGAGAACTTAGCTCTTTGAGGACCATACCATGCTATGGTATCTGAACTATCTGAACCATGGACTATCTGGACATCTTTCACATGAAACTGAATAATCTATCTTGTTTACACCATGTCATCAGAGAGCTTCTTTGGCTACTGAATTCAACTCTTAACTGATGAACTGACTATTCATCCCTAAAGCAACCTCCTTAGTTCCTTCCTAAAGACCATCTTTTAACCTGAATTGCTCCTTACACATTCCAGCACAAGGATGGGAAAGCATGAGAAATCAAATGCGGGAAAAGCTAGAAGCTTCAATATCATAGGGGGATGCAATGAGGTCCTTTAAATGTTTGGCAAACAGCTGACAAGTGAGGATTCCAGCTAACTCCACATACCCAAAGACAGAAAGAATCCCAGAGGGAAGTGGAAGTACTTCACAGTCAAAAACAGAACCAATTCGGGCAGCACAGGCAATACATGGACCTTCTCTATCCCATTTGTTGCAAGGTGATGTCTTCTATGAAACCACTTATCTCAGAGGCATCGTCTGAACTGTTCTTCAACACCAAACATGGTGGACACAGCTCCAAGAAAAAGTCAAGAGGCCTCTGAAACAAACAACTCAGAGAACCAGTCAAGAGCTTCCCCAAATGAACTTTACCATCAGAGGACAGTGAGAAGGTTTATGGCAACATTGATGAGTGGCATGGATGGAATTCGGAAAACTTCTTAATGGAAGCTGGACTAGTAATGAGAACCCAACGTGGTACTACTCAATAGCCACCAGTTATCTGGAGACACGGCACACTCCCAGCTGAGGGCTTTGAACATTGCCTAATGTGAGCAACCGGAAACTGAGACTTATACAAAGAAAACATCAAGTCACCACAAGAAGATAATCACAGATACCATCTACCCACGCCAGGCACTCTGGTCCACACTTTACAGCCATTCTCTGTTGCATCCTCCTGACCCAGAAATGGTAGGTGCTATTGTTATCTTGACCTTACAGATTGAGAAGCCGAGACTCAGAGAAGTGGGGTGACTCATTCAAACTCTCATAACTATTAAGTGGTGGAACCAGGTCTCCCTGGTTCCAAAGCTTGATTTTTGTTTAACCATTTTGTTATGGGCTTTTTTTGCCCCTTGGTGTGCAAGAAGATCTGGGGGAGAAAATTGTTCCTGAAAGCCAGAGCACTTATTTTTTTCTTTTAAAGGCTTTGTGAAAACAGAGATCTTAAGACAAAAAATAATTAAAATGTTACTAAAAAAGTAATTTCTTGATAATGATGTTTGATTCACCAGAAATTTAAAAAAACTGACATTTATGTTCCTACATAACACAGTCTAAACTTTTATAAAGTGCAAAATTTCCAAACTACAAACTCGTATCTACAATCACATTGAAGACTTAAAACATACCTCTCTTACAAACTGCTAGAACAAGGAGGAACAAAAAAATAAACACTGTATCAATAATTTGAACAAGGTTTATAAATCTAACCTAATGTGCATATATAGAACACAGCACTCAATTAAAATATTGAACCTTTCGAATTCACACAGAACACTTATAAAGCTGACCATATGCTGGGCTTTAGCAAGCCTCAACCAATGTCTAAGGATTGAAATGGTCAGATTCAATATGCTCTCTCACCATAATGAAATTAGGCAAGAAATAAATAATAAAAAATAACTAGAAAATCACCCTATGTTTGGAAATTAAGAAAAACCCATAAAGGAGGCATCATGATGGAAACTAGAAAATAACTGATCAATAACAACAATACTTTATATCAAAACGTGTAAGATTCAGCTACAGCATTACTTACAGGGAAATATATAGCCCTATAAACATGTATTAGAAAAGAAAAATAATTGAAAATGAATGTTAAGCATCGCTATCAAGAAGTTAAGGAAATAAATTGTCAACAAAATGAAAAGGCAGCCTACTGAATGGGAAAAAAATGTTTGCAAATCATCTATCTGATAAGGGGTTAATATCCAAAATATATAAAGAACTCCCAGAATTCAGTATCAAATATAAATATATGTGTATTTAAATATATAAAGAAAATATATTTAAATATATAAGGCAAAAATAATAATCCTATTAAGATGAACAGAGGACCTGAATGGACATTTTTCCAAAGAAGATATCCAGATGACCAACACATACATGAAAAGGTGCTCAACATCACTCATCGTCAGGGAAATGCAAAATCAAATCACAATGAGACATTACCTCACACCTGTTAGACTGCCTGTTATAAAAAAGACAGGAAATAACAAGTGTTGGCGAGGATATGGAGAAAAGAGAACCCTTGTGCAGTGCTGGGGGAAAGGTAAATTGGCACAGCCACTAGAAAACAGTATGGAGGCTCCTCAAGAAATTAAAAATAAAAATTTTTTCAATCTTTAAACACAGAGCTCATAGAAATACAGAACATAGATTGATGATTGCCAGAGACTGGGGCAGAAGTTGGCGG